>NW_013669414.1:110599-113109 GCF_000517525.1 Limulus polyphemus
TCATGCATCTAGTAACATGTTTTATCACATGAGTTGACGAGTAATTTTTAATTAAACTATGCATTTATTGTTTCTTTTCTTGAAAGGAAGAAAAACTTGAGTTATTTCCAGGTTATGTTTGAGTTAGTAAGATTTTATGTTAAATTTAGTTTGAAAATAGTAATAATAAAATGCATGGTAAGAAAAAAAAAATGTGAAACTGTCAAGTTAGGCTTAGCAATTTGTAATTACAGGAAGTTTTTAATTTCCTAGTAAATGGCTTTTTGCACGAGACACTCCAAATTGCCAATCAGTGTAGAAAGCATGTAAAATAGATACATTTCTTTAGAAATGGCAAATTGAGCTCTTGTGGCTAGAGCTGGGTAATTAACTTGATTAATCAATATAAATGATTACCTATAGCCATAAATTACACTGATTAATGTTGGCAAAATAATCAACTTACCAAAATTATTGTTTTTTTATTAATACTGTTTTCTATTATTCCAACTATTCAACAAAGCAAAATATTAACCATTATGATTTCTTATTATTATTTTCAGTTAATTCAAGGTTGTTTAGTTTAATCAAATAATCCAAATTAGTGTTCAATATCATAGTGTACAGTGGTATGCTTTGTCTGTCTGTGGTTCAGTGAGTGCTGTGAATGTGATTAGAACAACCAACCACATTATTAACCCTTTGCACGTGGGCCAAAGTCCATGTCATTGTGTTTGTTGATTCGCATTCAAAATTTTATTGAACTACTATTTCATGAATTTCTGTCAGTATGTTTGGTATCAAACTGTAGATTTTAATTCAGATTTTAATATCATACATTATTTAATTTCTTAATTTAAAAGTAAATAAAAAACCACCTAAACATAGGTTTTAGTGTGTCACTTGGAATGTTGAATGCATCACTGGTTCAGATTAGATGTATATGATGTCAAAATACAAAGTCCATAGTTTTGTATCAATTAGGATCTCAAATTACGGATATTAATGAACTAGAATATAAAATAAGAACCTCCTTAATTTTCTATTTGCTGAGATATCACTCACATACTGAATCAAACAGAATGGGCACCATTCACCTCCAATTTTGGAAAGGCTCCCTTATATGCGCTTACTTCTGTCTGTCATATGAATAATCAATTGAAAGATTAGAATGTCCCCCTAGTGGCTTTCTCAGCCATTTTCAAGTATTATAATGTCACCTTGTTCTTTCGATACAAGTATTCAAGCTGGTAAGGTGAGTCTTTAGTAATTTTTAGACCCAAATACAGTTACTAAGCTTGATAAATTATAGTGGAATTCTGTGGTATTGGTATAGTAATTTATGATTTTTTGGTTATTTCAAATAAATAAATATAAAACCTAAAAAAAATATTTTGTTTCATAATCTCCAAGTGCAAAATTTTTAAAGGCTTAGTAACCTACAGCAAGCAGCAAAGAGTACAAAGGTCATAACTAGAAGAGATAATTGTTTGCTTTACTTCTTTATTTACTGTTCTATTTTTTAAGAAAAATAAGTAAGAATTTGTTTCTAAATAGCAATAATCTATATACATATATAATGTATAATAATATCAGATTTTATTTTTGTATTAAATATTAAGGTTTGTTAAGCAATTTTTTTCTCACACCCTTTTTCTTTTTGTATGTTGCTTATTCAACATTCAAATAATTTTCATTTTAAGATTATAAGAATACTTTTATGCTTCAGAAAATGTTCAAATTTCACATGCGAAATCTTTATAATGTCCAGATAGTTGTCAAATGTTTCTAAAGAAAAACTATATTTTATCTCTGTTATTTTCACTAATGAATCTCTGTATGGGTTCACTCGATTTGACCGATCTAGTAGCCATCATAAAAAATTAGAAAATAAATATAAATTATGCCTTTTTTTGTTCTAGAATGACTACAAATTATAACACAAATATTTAGACTAAATAGCTTAAATCTCACATTATACATTTATATATATTAATTATTTTTATTATATTGACCTTTCAGCCGTGCCAGGTTGACAATACAGAAGTTACAATGATGCGGCTTATGTGCACTCATGTTACTGTATCAAATAACATAAAACTTATCTTTGGTCTGTACAAAGTAACGTGTCTTGGCTGTGTTATAGTCGACTATTTTGTAAAATACGTCACAATTCAAAAAGGTTAGTTACAGGTAGCATGTATCATCATAGAAAAATCAGTTTTTATGCAAGATATGGAACTAATTTCTAGCCGAGCTAAAATATATCGTGTTATCTGAAAAGAAAGAAAATTAACCAATCATACCAAAATATTAACTCTTTCAGCATGAGCTCGGTCTCTAGAACTGACCTCATAACCATTTTGTGCTTCATACAGTTTTCATGCTATAACTTTTAAATTAGCAAGCATATGTTCACAAAAGTTGGCAGCTTATCAGTGAACATTACAAAGTTTCACACACAAAATGGCTTGTAAAGTTAAAAGGTTATTTACAGGTAGCATGTAAAGTTAACCCACTACTGTAAATAA
>NW_013669415.1:0-2403 GCF_000517525.1 Limulus polyphemus
ACTGAGTTGTAAAGTCTTTTTTTTATAATTATTGTTTTATCAGTAGTTTACTGAGTTGTAAAGTCTTTTTTTTATCATTATTGTTTTATCAGTAGTTTACTGAGTTGTAAAGTCTTTTTTTATCATTATTGTTTTATCAGTAGTTTACCGAGTTGTAAAGTCTTTTTTCTATCATTATTGTTTTATCAGTAGTTTACCGAGTTGTAAAGTCTTTTTTTATCATTATTGTTTTATCAGTAGTTTACTGAGCGTAAGGTCTTTTTTTTATCATTATTGTTTTATCAGTAGTTTACTGAGCCGTAAGGTCTTTTTTATCATTATTGTTTTATCAGTAGTTTACTGAGTTGTAAAGTCTTTTTTATCATTATTGTTTTATCAGTAGTTTACTGAGTTGTAAAGTCTTTTTTATCATTATTGTTGTTCATTCACGTTCAACATGCTTGGTCAATTTCCAAGAAATCACCAACTTTATCCCCGCTACTGGTCAAACAACCAATAATATATTTATTATTAGCTTACCTCTTCTGACAATGTGAGTTCATCTTTCAGTTTAAACTAATCTGTACCAGAAAGAGTGACATAAATCAACGTTTTAACTACTAAATGTTAGACTCGAGTCAAGTACATTGTAACGATAGTTAGAGTTAAGCCGGATATTTCTGGTCCAACATTTGTTTTCTAATTGATAAGCATTTCAATTTAAAGAGTGTCTTATCTTTATTTTGGTGACGGAATTATGAATTATCGCTTAAAAAAAACAAACTTTTATGGGGTATGAATTAATAATAACAAAAATCCATGTCAGACACATTTACGTTTTGCAAGTGCGGCTACATATTATATTTTTTATTATATAATTGTTTTTATCTATTTTCGAACAGAGGATCGTAAACTCTTTGTGGGCATGCTCAGTAAGCAGCAAACAGAAGAAGACGTTCGACAATTATTTCAACCTTATGGAACAATAGATGAGTGTACCATCCTCCGGGGACCTGATGGCCAGAGTAAAGGTAAGTGTAGCTCAGAGTATGCTGGGAGCTTAGAAGTCCCGGAAAATGAGTCCTTTCTCATGTAATCTCTCAAAATGTCACTAAAATGCAATATTTGTTAAAAAAGCTCATATACTGCTGTGTCGAGTAAACCGAGACTCTTATAGTATCCGTGACCCGTATGTTCATCGTTAAGTCTCTCCTGAAATGGAGACTTTTGAAGTGGATGATTAGGGGAAATGTCAATTCTCGACTTTAACAAGAGCAGGATCATAATATCGGTTAGACTTTGTGAAAGGATCTTGAATTATCGTGTTCTGACTAATTAGGACCGTTTGTCGAAAGGAAAATTTTTCTCATTGAAAAGTTCAGTCCTAAGAACTATCTACCGATCAAAATTAATGGATATCTCAAGTTTTCCATGGAATAAAGTCACCGTACTGAAAAATCGTTTATTTATCTCAGGAAATTCATGCGAGATGTAAAATATTCCTCATTTAGAAGCATTGATTTTAGAGCGTGCGCAAACTTTTTAGTTTATTAATGGACTATGGACTTATTACTTAAAGGATGCTACAGGGAAGAGTGTACGGGCAAAGATCTGCCTGCGAATAGAGCATTAGTCAGAAAGTGGTTATTGTGATGGTTATTTAGAAGCTAAATATAGAATCCTACGCTTTCGTGGAGACGACCTAAATTATGGTGTGGGAACAGAGTGCGGGTAGTGTATGTTGTCGACAGATTAATTGTTCTAGCTTAATGTTAAACGGTAGCGTATTACGAAACGTAAATAACTAGATGAGTGAATGATTCGAGAAATAAGATAATATGGTGATGTCAACAACGCATATGAAGTGAAGTATGCCATTCAGCACAAAATTCGGAAAAACAAGAAGGAACCCTCAATAGCCGCGGCTGTAATTAATTCTCAAATCGGTCAAGAGATGGAGATATGAGCTAAAAATTTGTACTTGAAAAAAAAAAAAGCAACACTCAGATCCATTCCATGAGCCGTGGCTAAAAAAGTCGGCTTATCAGTAGTGCTACCCTACTTGTCATTATGTATCTCAAAATAACTGTGCATCAGATATGAAGGCAGAACTTTCACAAAAGACATGCTGCGTGGGTGAAGTGTTTGGGGTTCTGTTTTACGTAATAAAACCAAGCTCTGTATTCTTATAACAAAAAGGAACACTCGTCGTGAAACTATTATAAGGATAACACCTAAAGGCAAGTAACACACACTGTGAAACTACTACACGGATAACACCTAAAGACAAGTAACACACACTGTAAAACTATTATACGGATAACACCTAAAGGCAAGTAACATGGACTGTGAAACTATTATACGGATAACACCTAAAGGCAAGGAACACGGACTGTGAAACTATTATACAGATAACACCTAAAG
>NW_013669415.1:3200-9427 GCF_000517525.1 Limulus polyphemus
ACAGTGATATAGAGATCGCTAACTTTTTTTGTTCAATACCCTAGTTATACGAGAAGCAAAATCCGTCGAACTCGGTTCATTTCCCGGCATACCATGCGGCCACCATAGAATTTAATGTTCATTTTATGTATCTGTCCAAGCATCTGAGGTATTTTCTAAATCTGACGCTAGGATATTCAAACATAACAGAAAATATATCGTCAATAACGTCTTTTGTTGAAATACTGTTCTTGTTTTTATACCGTTATTTGCTGCTGGAAGACGAACATTCTAAGCTAGTGGAAAATAAATTGTTCTATCGATAATTCTACACATTTAGAACGTTTCTAAACCCTACATTCGTTTTACGGCACTGTGTGGAATGTCGTGAAATATATCCTTTCAATTTCTATTAATCGTTAAGGTAAAAGAGTGACATGAACTAAATATTGGCTTCTAAACACTATATATATATATCTTTGGCACTGTGTTGAAAGTAGTAGAATGTATATCTTTTTGATTTACATCAAACTTTATGGAAATATAGTGACATTTACTGCATATTGGCTTCTAAACTTTATATATTCCTATAGCATTGTGTTGAAAGTTGTAGAATGTATATCTTTTTGATTTACATCAAACTTTAGGGAAATATAGTGACATTTACTGAATATTGACTTCTAAACTCTATATATTTATATAGCACTGTGTTGAAAGTCGTAGGATGTATATCTTTTTGATTTGCATCAAACTTTAAGGAAATATAGTGACATTTACTGAATATTGACTTCAAAACTCTATATATTTATATAGCACTGTGTTGAAAGTTGTAGAATGTATATCTTTTTGATTTACATCAAACTTTAGGGAAATATAGTGACATTTACTGAATATTGGCTTCTAAACTCTGTATATTTCTATAGCACTGTGTTGAAAGTCGTAGAATGTATATCTTTTTGATTTACATCAAACTTTAAGGAAATATAGTGACATTTACTGAATATTGACTTCTAAACTCCATATCTCTTCTTTAGCTAATCTTACTTTTTATGTACATGACCTCAGCAGTGATGAGTTTCAACTAACGTAATTGTGATAAGAAGATTTAAAAAGAGATAGAATATGAACTATATGTTATTCCAAGTATTGAATATTTCATAAACTTTTTATTACTTAGTTTTTAGGCTATTCTCACTTCAATCTTCAAGGCCTTAAAACTCAACCTCCAACTCCATCTTATATCTACAGTACTTTTTATTAGTTTTGTTTCCGTGAAGTGTATCTTATTTGGGAACACTTTTGAGCAAAATATGCCAAGTTAGTAACAATAAAAAAGATAAAATAATGATTTTAGGTTTAAACTTGATTCTCCTGATTTGTAAAGCTTTTCGACTCACATATTGTATTTTCATTAACGATAAAGCTCTTGAGAGTAAACTGTTGTACTAGCTAGCATTGTTGTTCATAGGCTATCTTAGCAGACTCGTTATAAGCATTTAAGCTTACCACTGAGCCACAAGGGAGTAATATTACAAGAAGTTATAGATATGGGTTGCTCAGTTTGGCAAGTTTTCAGGAACACTTTCGTGAGTGTTCATATTCTGCAGGGTGTTGTAAAATATTAGATCTTCATCCGTAAAATATATTAGACAATCTAAATTTTAGTATATTAATTTATCCGGATTTTCACACAGCGAGTGAGATTTCTCTTATTTTTCAAAATTACATTTGGCTGAAAACAGAATGTAAAACCTAATGTATTGATCCGATCAGCGACGACATGTTTCAAAACAATACTTTAGTAACTTAGGATACTCGCCTAGAAGGATGTAATCTTAAATAAACGTTATCAACTGATTAGGTTTCTTTAAACAATGAAACGTTTTTTCACGATATACAGAACTAAGTGTTATAATGTACCAATTCAAGAAGAATATACTGCTTTAGATCGAAGGTAACGATCGTTTGTTTGTTTGCTTTTGTATGTTGTTAAGTATAAAACTACACAATGGGCTATCTGTGCTGTGCCCACCACGGATATCGAAACCGTTTTTTTTTTTTTAACGCTGTGGGGGCGAAGGATACGAATAACTCTCCAAATATGTATGTTATGAACTGGGAATAATAAAATCTTCTGACAGAGATTTTAGGGTGATAAAATTGGGAATCCTATTTTATCCGACACGTTCCCGGAAGGACTTGTTAAAGAAAATGCCCACTACTGATTGTTTTAGTTTGTCTACGATTCTATGTCAGTCACAGATTTTTCTGGACAATTTATTTTGGAACCTGAAGAAGCCTGACTGTTGAAGCTTTGTAAAGTGATAACGTAATCGAAGAATCGTGTTCTCTCGATAAACTCGGTAGCTCCAAAATCCCAGAAAATAGAACATTCCAGTACGTTTTGAAACGGAATCGATCTATAATCTTGAAACACGACATCAAGTAATCCCTCTCTGAGAACTAGAGTATAGCCGCTTCAGGTGAGATCTTTAATTTCCTTGAATTTAATAGTTTATTGTAACAATAACTCCAAGATGATTAAGCCAATCTGCTCCAATTTTTATTTTGCTACTTGCTACTGCCACATGTAATACTCAGTACGTACTTAAAACCCGTGTTTCGATAATAGTTTTTCGTCATTTGGTTCATATTCGGTACAATTTTGACAAATTTCAATTCCCTCTTCACAATTTTGTTAACTGTCGTCTTAGCTTATATGGCTGAGCAACGTTTTTTTTCTTCTTGTGGCTTCAGGTTACCGAAAATTTGTTCCCATCTATTGATAAAATACAGCAATTCCTTTGGAAGAAAAAGAACTGGCTACTTTAATGATGCGGCTGATAATAATTATTATTATTAATAAAATACAATTAACAAGATTAGTGACTATTAACTATGGTTAGCTTCATTCATGACTATTATCAAAGATGATTAACATGATTGGTGGCTGTTACAAAACATGATTAACGTGATTGGTAAATATTACAAACGATGACTAATATGATTGGTGAATATTACAAACAATGAATAATATGATTGGTGACAATTATGAAACATAATTAACACGATTATTGACTTATAAAAACATGATTAACATGAATGGTGATTATTACAAAAGATTATTCCCCCGATGGAACAGCGGTAAGTTTACGGACTTACAACGCTAAAATCCGGGTTTCGATTCTTCACGGTGGACACAGCAGATAGCCCAATTATTCTAAAGACAAACAAACAATAATTAATATTTTGGAGACTATTATAAAGATGATTGACATGATTGGTGTCGAGTACAAACGATGTGATTAATATGATTTGTGAATATTTAAAAAGTTGATTAACATGATCAGTGACTTACAAAAGACGATTAACGTGATTGGTGAATATTACAAAAAATGAATAATATGATTGATGGTTATTGCCAAATATGAATAATATGATTGGTGGTTATTGCCAAAGATGAATAATATGATTGGTGGTTATTGCCAAAGATAATTAACATGATTATTACTATTTATATTTTCTTGGTTATTGTTAGTATTTCGAAGTACGAGTATAACGTTTTGCATATAACTGCTTAACGTTGGAACATATGTATAATTATGTAAACTGATTTATTTGTAATAACTGGGAGTACAAAACCAGAAAATATTCTGTGTGACGCTGTGCTCGGCGGAACAGGGACAAGTTCTTATCGTTTATCGGCAAATAAATAAAATCAGGACATGATAACTTAACAATTTCTCTGTGAAATATTTTTATTAAAGAAACAATAATAAGAAGTATTATATGCTTTACAGCTGTTTACCTAGCACTTTTATCTTATATGATATTCTAATAGTATGCAAATAGCCTGACTGTTAAGATATGAAATATTTGGTATGCGTGGTGTGTCTAGTAAATAGGACGCTTATTTCTACTAATTTGAGCCATGTTCAGAAATACCCATGCTACGCGCAGCGTTAGACGTCACTTTTGTTTGGCGTCGGCTTCACGTAGTAACAAATAAACTGATTTCCAAACTCGAACATTCCGTCAGATTACTTATCCATTTAAACGCTATCTCTGGTGATTCATTTGAGTTAATCTACAAAGGTTTTTGAAACTGTTCAACCAATTCCTCGCATCTGGTTGCGATGTCAAAACACCAGACAGATGGACTACTCTATTTTTATATCGACAGATAGCAAAGGTAACTGTGCCACGTGCAACATCTATTACGTTGACTTCAAGTTGCACATGCGTCATTTGCGATGCAGGTCTACTGAATACGAGCGATCAGAGTTCGATAAGTGAGCACGAAAACAGTAGCAGCAAAGCATCTAAGTTCATCCACTAAATTTCATTGAAAATATTAAAAGTGTATAATATTAATAAAATAGTCGTCTGAGAGAGAAAATGTGTCCAACATTTAATTCAAACGGCTTTCATAATTTGTTTGTAGCTACTAGTGTGTATTTATAGTGTTGCTGACATATGCTTGGCTGTTGTTGTTGAATAACCAAATGGAAATTGAGTGAATTTTTATCTACATTTTATTTAACAAAATAATTATAACATCCTAAAATACTGGCAGCTACACATTTATACACATTATTGATAGGAAACATTTTTGCAAATTTAAATACACAAATACATATAATGTAAGGAGAACGAAGGACCTGTTGGTCCATCTAGGTTATCCCATCACAAGTCAATGTGTATGATTAACTTACTGTTTTATTTTCGTTTTTAGCTGTTGACTAGCTGCCTTCCCTCTAGTTCTAAATTAGGGACGGGTAGCGCATATAGTTTACGAGTAGCTATGCGCGAAATTCAGCAAAACACGGATAAGTTTCAAAATGTGTATATGATAAAACTGCAGTGTAATAAGATGATTTTGTGTGTTCAAAAGATTTGTGCAAAGTTAAATAAAGGGATATCTGTTCCTAGCTGTTGCTGAACTGATAAAGGGAAGGCAGCTGGTCAACAGCACCATCACTTATAAAATAATACACCCACGACGCCAAAGTGCGGAGCACGTTTTTACTCAACGGACAGCGAACTAGGAAGCCTCAGATTCGTGTTAACCCTTGTAGTACAATAGTAGTTATATAAGTTACAACTATGTCAAAACAATAAAAAAAAAACTGTGATCTCATCCTCTACTGAGTGTACAAACAATTATTAAGTGCCAAATTTAGTACGTTTTCATGCACTAATATTAGATTTAAAATCCAAAAATGTGATTTAAGACATTCAAACTTACGTTTGTTCACCGTATTCCTACTGAGTGAGAAGTTTTGAAGCTTTCGCGAGTACTGGAGAAGGCAGGTACGAAAAAAGTAAAACATTATCGAAATATTCTGTAAAGCTTGTCAGTTCTTGTATTTCAACCTCAAAAAATTGGTATAAATCTCATACTTCAGAAAGTCATTGTTACACGTTTTTTCCATTGTTCAT
The DNA here is from genome assembly GCF_000517525.1 of Limulus polyphemus. Taxonomy (NCBI): domain Eukaryota; kingdom Metazoa; phylum Arthropoda; class Merostomata; order Xiphosura; family Limulidae; genus Limulus; species Limulus polyphemus. The sequence goes on from NW_013669415.1 coordinate 8,622, forward strand.
ATATAACCAGAAAAGGCTTTCTCAAATGTTTCAAACAACTTAGAGAGAATTCTATATAGAAGCTACCATTGTATCAAGTTCCATCATCTTATTCCTTCAAGAAAACTCAGTAAGTAGCAGAAGTCTTAATAAATCAATAAGTAGTAATTTCAGGAAATGAATAAGTAACAGAGGAAGTCTTATGGATGATGTGAGGTTAGACGACATTAGTAAAATGTTATTGCAGATGGTGTAAGATTAGACCGTAGTCAATGTTATTGCAGATGGTATGAGATTAGACCGTGGTTAATGTTATTGCAGAAGGTGTGAGATTAGACCAAAGTTAATGTTATTAGAGATGGCGTGAGAATGGACCAAAGTTAATGTTATTCGAGTTGGTGTGAGATTAGACCACAGTTAGTCTTATTACAGAAGGTGTGAGATTAGACCACAGTTAGAGATGGCGTGAGATTGGACCAAAGTTAATGTTATTCGAGTTGGTGTGAGATTAGACCACAGTTAATGTTCTTACTGATGGTGTAAGATTAGACCATAGTTAATGTTATCACAGATGGTGTGAGATTAGACCACAGTTAATGTTCTTACTGATGGTGTAAGATTAGACCATAGTTAATGTTATCACAGATGGTGTGAGATTAGACCACAGTTAATGTTATTAGAGATGGTGTGAAGTTAGACCACATTTAATGTTATTACAAATGGAGTGGGATTAGACCACAGCTAATGTTCTTACAGATGGTGTGATATTAGACCATAGTTAATGTTATCACAGATGGTGTGAGATTAGACCACAGTTAATGTTATTA
>NW_013669415.1:9946-23442 GCF_000517525.1 Limulus polyphemus
CTATAGCACTGTGTTGAAAGTCGTAGAATGTATATCTTTTTGATTTACATCAAACTTTATGGAAATACAGTGACATTTACTGAATATTGACTTCTAAACTCCATATATCTCTATAGCACTGTGTTGAAAGTCGTAGAATGTATATCTTTTTGATTTACATCAAACTTTATGGAAATACAGTGACATTTACTGAATATTGACTTCTAAACTATATATATCTCTATAGCACTGTGTTGAAAGTCGTAGAATGTATATCTTTTTGATTTACATCAAACTTTATGGACATAGAGTGACATTTTCTGAATATTGACTTCTAAACTCTATATATATCTCTATAGCACTGTGTTGAAAGTCGTAGAATGTATATCTTTTTGATTTACATCAGACTTTATGGAAATACAGTGACATTTACTGAATATTGACTTCTAAACTCTATATATTTATATAGCACTGTGTTGGAAGTCGTAGAATGTATATCTTTTTGATTTACATCAAACTTTATGGAAATACAGTGACATTTACTGAATATTGCAACCATGAAATAATCCAACACGAAAAAAATGCATGAACGTTTCTTCTAATTCAGTCTTCATTACATGTTATTTACATGGTAATTTAATGCAACTTCAATGTGCAAGTACATGCTAGTCTTTATTTAACTTAAACAAAAATGTTAACTATTATAATCAAAGTATATAGATGACTTGTTCGTGTTTGATGGAATAATAAAAACAAATGTATGAATACGTTAGTTTTAGTTCAGTAAATCTTTAGACAAAATTCATCTGTTTCAGCACAGAGAATAACGTATTGCTGAAGTTACACAAAAGCACAAGGGTTTGGGTTTGTTTTGAATTTTGCGCAAAGCTATCTGCGCTAGCCATCCTTAAGTTAACAGTGTAAGACTAGAGGAAAGGCAGCTAGTCTTCACCACCCTCCGACAACTCTTGGGCTACTCTTTTTACCAACGAATAGTGGGATTGACTATCACATTATAACGCCTCCACGGCTAAAAGGGCGAGGATATTTTGTGTGACGGGGATTCGAACCCACGACCCGCAGATCGTAAATCGAGCGCCCTAAAAACCTGGCTATGCCGGACCAAAAGCACAAGGCTTTCCTGTTGTTACTGATATTTGTTTAAAGATCTTCTTTGGTTTTATCTTTCTGAAACGCCACTGTCCAAATCAGTCTTTTATTCTTGATTCTTGTTCTGTTTGTTTGTTTTGAGTATCGTGCAAAGCTACACGTAGGTTATCTGCGCTAGCCGTCCCTCATTTAGCAGCGGGAAAGCAGACTTAGTCATCATCACCCACCGCCAAATCTTGAGCTATTCTTCTACCAACGAATGGTAGGATTAACCGTCACATTATAACGCCTCCAATGCTGAAAATGAAAGTGTATTTGGTAGGACGGGGATTCGAACTTGCGACCTACATATAGCGAGTCGAACACCTTAACACCACCTGGCCATGCTAGCTAGGCCTTCTTGTTCGGAGTAACATAGCGTAAATTTGTGGAAATAATTTTGTCAACGAACAGTTTTCCCTCATAATTTGCAACTTAGAAAATAATACAGAAAAATATAACTAGGTGCATTAACATTTAAATTTGAACGATATTTTACGTTTCTTTATTACCTTCAAAGAAAAAAAAAGCTTATAATTATGTGAGTTCCTTCTCTTTCTAGATTTAGTTTAATAAGTATATATATTTCTAAAATTATTATGTTTCTATTTTAATCGAGAATAATCTGAAACAAAGAATTCTATATTATGTTCGCTGCATGAAAATATTCACGAGAAAAAAATAAAAGTTTACCTTATGAGATGAACACGACGTTGACAAGTAAAAGGGTTATTGTTTGTATGTTTTTCTGCTCTGATTTTGAATTTCATTCAGACATAGTTGTTATTCACCACTTTACGTTGTATTAAACATTCGAATCCCCATTTTGAATACATTTTGCTTTTCAAAAACCCTTGGAATTCACGTAGGCGAAGAAAACTGATGTGCTTGTCATAGTAAAAGCTCGTTGATCTAACTTAAATGCAAATGAAAAGGCATATTTAGCTATAAACAGGTAATCCATGAAGCCACACCCAGAAGTTCGTGGTCTAGATCCACTATTCCAGTGTGGTCTGTAAATCATTTAGAGGATTAAATAGATATGAGCTTCTAATTATCAATTTTATATTTTGAAGTGCAGTAAAAAAAAGTTCCCCCTCATACATATACTAATACTATAGATTTATACACATTCACATACTAGGTATAAAATTTTAATAAAAGTTGGCACAGGCTTTTTTGAAATATTACTTGTTTAACCGCATAGCTGCACAATAGGATAATTGTTTTTATAGTTATAAACTCACAAAGCTTACCGCTGAGACAGCGGAGGGTAGGGGGGGGAGATATTTTAAAAATAACTTTCTCGAATATTCGAATATGTGAACTGGATTTATTTTTAGTATTCCCTCTTAGAAGGGAAAGTGGGATTTCATTTCCTTCTTTATCACTTTACAGGAATGTCTCTACAACGAACAGTTACTGCTATTTCATAGATTTTCTCATTAGAAAGAGGTAAAAACAACAACAACAAATGAATTAACAAACAATCTTAAAACTCGTAATAATTATTTGAAAAGTTAATTAAACTCTGAAAGTGGTGCATTGTGTAAATTTAAGAAATCGTTGGAAAAGAGGTTAATAGGGTAAGATTTGCTAGAAACACGTTAAGTGACATCTGTTTTCCTCAAGTAAAATCCATTGATTGTTAAAGATTCTGTAGGAACCTATTAACCTCAATAGTATCTTATGCGCATGCACATGGGTTATGTACGACCAGATCGATGACTCCTAAGACTCAAGAATAGTTTTCCTTATTTTTAGCTACTGACCAGACAAAAGGCAGCCAGGCAGCAACACTCGCCGCTACAAATGGGATTGACTATCACATTATAACACCCCCTCGACTGAAAGGGCGAGTATGTTCGGTGACAGGGATTCAAACCCGCGACCCGAAAATTGCGAGTCGAGCGCCCTAACCACCAGGCCATGCCAGGTCCATTTTCTCTTTAAACCAAATAGTGGGATTTATTGTCACTTTTATAACGCGCCCACAGCCGAAAGTGCGGCAGCGTGTTTTGAACTCTGAACCATGAGAATCGCAGGCCCTACACGCTAACCACTCGGCTGGAAAGAGTTTGTAAAGTTTCTTTTAAAGTACGTTAAAAATTATTATTCTAGTGTCATCCTACGTTCTGTACTTCTGATTGTCTTGTTTAAAAATCTTACTGCTTATGAATAGAAAAACATAGAAGCAATCAGTAGCAAGCGGCCGTGCAGTGAAACTGAACTAAATCACTTTGTCTAATGATTACGTTGGAAGTTGTCTTTACATTTACTATATAAAAAAATCTCTTGGTTGTTGTTGAAAAGTGGTTTTGCCTTGCACAAGACAGTATCAACCACTGATGTTTAGTCCTTTGCTTTGTCGTTTTTTTTTTTATTGGAACTTCAAGGTCTATACTGTTCAACCTAATGATTCTCTGTTTCTCGTGGAGTTACGTCAATTCAATAAAAACAGTAATATACCAGTATATCTTAAAAGCATTCACTTCGTGAAAATAATGTAAACAGCATTGTAAGGATCTGACTTTATAAGTAGTTTTATTTACAAATCGATGAGACAATGAAAAACATCGCTTTTGCGATCTCTTTAGCATTCACAGAACCTGACAACTTTTCAGAACGAACGTCTATACACATTTTTGCACATGCAAATATTCACATGGTTATATATAAATATAAATTAATTAGTTAAACATATGAAATATACATCTACCACCTCAAAGATTGCTGTATAATATATATATATATATACCATGTGTGTGTGTGTGTGTAAATATATATATAATTTATGAGAACATAATTCACTTTACATTTTGTTGCAAAGTAAAATTTCACTTCTATTTCAAGAACACTATAAGATACTGGCGCCATCTATAGAAATCAATAGAAATGATTAGATCTAATGGTATAAGCCTAGTGTGCGTTACAGGATTACTGATGAAAGTTTCGTACATGACTTTAACTGCTTTCTAATTACTTCCAGGCTGTGCATTTGTGAAGTTTGGCTCTCATTCAGAAGCACAAGCAGCCATCAACGGACTTCACGGTAGCCAAACCATGCCAGTAAGTAAGGACCTACAGTTAAGTTAGCTTTGGAAAGTCCACTAATTTACTACTAATCCATTTGACAATAAACTCGAGTCTACAAGTTTCCTGTCAGAATTATAAAACCAAATAAATGATATATGTATATATATATATATATATAGCTCGTGCACATAATATTATCTATCATTGATCGAGCTGAAGAAATGTGAACTCTTAAGGCTCGAATTGGCGCTCCTCAGCTAGTTATGATATATATATCCATCACGTGTAAAGGTGTTTCATATTTCAACGAGCAGGTATGTGTTACTTAATGCGACGTCTCCATCACTACATTGTTGTTTTCACGTAAACGTTTGTTTTTCAGGATTGCTTTCTATCTGCCCAATTTCTACGTGAAATTTAGAACCTCAATGGAGTAACGTCTCCTATAATCGTTTAATGACGAAGAGATACAAATTAGGCATCATTCAAGAGTAATAACTTTATACTTTGTGGAAAATAAAATTTGAGTTTTTTTTCTTATTTTACTAATGAAAACCAGATTTTTTTATGAACAATGTTATAGCATTATATATATATTTGTAACCACAGAGCCTTGCAAAAGTATTCACCCCTATCAATGATGTCACGTTTTGATGAAATACAAATAGTGTAAACAATTTTTTTAATGAACTTGTTTTTATTCAAGCCTCTAATGATCAAACTGAAGACTTTTATGTGTGAAGGAGGTTGAATGTCAGCAAAACCTGGAAATAAAATATAAAAACTGAATTTTGTTGATTGCATAAGTATTCAGCCCGCTAAGTCAGTACTTGGTGGAAGCACCTTTGGCAGCAATTACTGCAGTGAGTCTTTTTTGGGTAGGTCTCTACCAGCTTTACACAATGGGATGATGTAACATTTGCCCATTCTTCCTGGTAAAATTGCTTCAATTCTGACAAGTTCGTTGAGGATCGTTGATGGACTGCAACCTTCAAGTCTCGCCATAAATTTTCTATCGGATTCATGTCAGGACTTTCACTGGTCCACTCCAGGACATTCACTTTCTTCTTTTGACACCACTCCTGTTGGCTTTGCCCTTGTATTTCGGGTCAATGTTCCTGTTGAAATGTGAGTTTTCGACCCAGTTTTAGATTCTTGACTGACTCAAGCAGGGTTTTCCTTTAGGATTCGCCTGTACTTTGCACCATCCATCTTCTCCTGACAAGCTCCCCAGTCCCTGTTGATGATAAGCATCCCCATAACATGATGCTGCCACCATCATGCTTGGCAGCAGTTGGGATGGTATTGACTGGGTGATGTGCTGTGTTGGGCTTGTGAACAGACGTAACGATCTGAATTAGACTAATCACAAAACATTCTGCCACGTCTGTAGTATCATTTACTGATGTGCTGTGTTGGGCTTGTGACAGACGTAACGATCTGAATTAGACTGATCACAAAACATTCTTCCACGTCTGTAGTATCATTTACATGCTTTTTCGCAAACTCCATACGAGATTTAAGATGACCTTTTTTTCAGTAATGGCTTCTTTCTTGCCACTAGCCCATTCAGGCCAGCTTTGTGTAGGGACCGGGATATTGTCGATGTATGAACACTGACTCCCATCTCAGACATGAAACTTTGCAGATCTTTCAAGATCACTGTTGGCTTCACAGTGGCATCCCTAACCAGTTTTCTCCTTGCCCGGCTGCTTAGTTTGGAGGAGCGACCTGATCTGGGTAGTGACTGGGTGGTATGAAGCACATTACACTTCTCAATGGTGAACACCACTGTACTCAAAGGGCTAACCAGCGACCTTGGAATTTTATTGTAACTTTCTCCTGATCTGTGCTTCTCTACCACTTTATCCCTGACTTGTGTGGAAAGCTCCTTGTTCTTCATGGTTGGTTTGTTGTATCAATATGTGAGTTATGGCTTGAACAGATGCATTTACTCTGAAGTCAAGTTAAACCACTTTGATTACACACAGACAGAGACCATTACACGAATTTTGTGACATTTCAAACTAATCTTTTACACTTGAACCGATTCAGAGTTGCTGTAGCAAAGGGGTTAAATACTTAAGCAACTGAGAATATTTTATTTTTTTTTTGAAAATCTAATTTACTTACATAATATCAGTGTTTTTTAGCTTTCTCAGTTCGGAGTAGATTGTGTACATTTTAAATATAAAGTCTCATTTGAAAGTTTCATGATTGCAAAGTCAGACGGCAACCAAATGTGGAAACTGTGTAGGGGGTGAATACTTTTGCAAGACATTGTAACTTTAACACACTAGACAGAAATAAAACAAGGCTTAAGTAATAAAACTTTATTTTCTTTAAGTACTGACATTAACAAATTGAATCAATGAGCATTTCACATCAGTTAAAACATTTAAAATTCCATTGGTTTTTTTGCATGTTTCTCATCATTTGAAAAAGTGTTTAATTTTTTATTTCAAGTATAAAATATTTTGTGTTAAATACGACCCTCGCTACTTATGTTTTTCTGCTTACAGCCTAATTACTTGTCTAGTTCTGGAAGTGTACTAGAATCTTTGAAGCACGCTGCAGTGTGCTTAAGAAATAAAAAGCCTTAATCAAAAGAAAAAATGTATAGAGTTCAAACACGAAAATCTTGTTTGAAACTTACTGATTTTCTAAAGACTTTAAACCCTTCTTTCATTTTTCCCATCAACATTTTGATAAATACTTCGTGTTTCTTGAAATCCAATTAAATGTTCGCTGGTTAATGGTAATAAGTGTAAGGCATTACAGATACACCATTCCTCACTAATTGGACTGGAAATATCACTGTCTGTGTTGAGAACATTTTTTATCATTTAGTTATCAACAGTATCTATTAAGTCTTCCTTTAAAACTCGCACCGCTGGCACCAGAACATCATCAAGTAATAAGATCTAATATTGCACTCTGAAAGTCACTCTCAAAATGTAAAAGTTACTCTTATCAACATTCCAAAAACACCTTAGGAGTAAAGCTTTATCGATCCAAATTATTTTTTGACGAAAGGTACACGAAAATAAAACTTATAAAAGGGAAGAAGAGATATTATAATTAAGATATTCGTAAAGAGCCCCCCCCAGTGGCACAGCGGTATGTCTGCAGACTTACAACGCTAGAATCCGGGTTTCGATACCAGTAGTGAGCAGAGCACAGATAGCCCATTGTGCAGCTTTGTGCTTAATTACAAACAAACAATGTGAAGATCTTGTAAGGACGACGAAACAATTTATTTTATACATAAAATCCCTGTTACAAAATATATTATTAACAGGTGCTTCTTCATAAATACATAAATTTTTGGTGAACAAGAGAGGTTGGTTTATTTTGAATTTCGCGCAATGCTACACGAGGACTATTTGCTATAACGTCCCTAACTCAGCAGTTATAAATAAAAGGGGAAGCTGTTACAATACACAGTGTGAAATGCAAGTCAGATACAACAAAATTCAGTTTTACAACATTTATATTAATGGATAAGAAAAGTGCTTTAACAATAAAGAAGAACATTTTATTCAAAGTCAAATATATAAATCCTATGTCTGACTAGAAAGGTGGTCGATAAACCTGTGGAGCAGGAGCACTTTGTGAGAGCGACGATTATATTGCTGTGACAATTATTTTATCAAACAACACCATAAGAACTGTTCGCTTCTGTACGTTTTGTACATATATATATATATACATCCCCACGTCCATTTTATCCTATTTAAAATCCGTGCTAACTTACATTTGTTTTTAGCTAATTTTGTTAGATTCGTGTCAACCTCTTAAATATCTCAAACAGTACTAGTACTATATTCTCATCTAAAACTTGGACCAAAAGTTGAGTTATCAAAATACAATAAGAACAGATTCGTAGAGATTTTTGCGTAAAATGTACCTTAAACTCGACTCAGAAATCAAGAAAGAAACTGCCACAATATTGTTTTAAGGTTTGTTTATTTAAAGTTAAGTACAAAGCTGCACAATGGGCTATCTGTGCTCTGTATGTCTGCGGACTTACAACGGTAGAAACCGGGTTTCGATACCCGTGGTGAACCGCTGTGCCATTGAGGGGGCTCTAGAGCGTGAACTTAGTTATGACATTGTCTTATCAACAGATCAGCTATTTTTCTAGCTATAGCAGTTTAAAACAAAAACCCGAGGCAGAACGCAAGACACAGTACAGGTCCATCGTGACAATTCCCTCAAGCAAGTTCTAGATTTTTCTTGGAATTGTATTACTGACTCTTACATCTGCTATAACTCACTAAGTGACAAGTCACTCATTAGGTATGTCCCATAAATAAACAGGAAACCCTGAGTATCTATATTCCATAGTTGTAAACAACAGTCATTACGTCTGTTAATGTTCTAGGTATGTTATATAATATCTTCAGTCGCTCTAGTTGTAAAGTTCGAATTGATTTACATGGTATTCCAACTTAAATATCAACCATTCAATCTACTCCCTTGAGCATAAATCAAGGACCACTAAGTATTTTCGGTTTTCAAATATCACAGCGGTAACTCCGAGGAATTACATCATCATCACAGCTGCTGTGACCTGATCCACAGTGTTACCACATAAATCCACTTTATAGCATACTACTAAACGAATGGTGGAAATATGTGATTTGAAGGCAGTCCTAATGGCTGATCATGAAGTTAAGCCTAACTATACTGATTTATAGGTTGATGATGCCATTGCCGCCAATCTTATAAACAGATGAACTACTCAAGTTCTGGCTTTTCTTTGTTTAGCTTATCATACACAACCAGATAAGCATCACTAGTTTCTTCCTCCTTTAAAGCCAAGTTCACACAATAAGAAGCAATATTCTCATAATCATCATCCTAGACAACGGTTGTTTTCACCCTTGATTTCTGATTCAACCAGTTTTTAAGAGTTTCATCTGTTACACGTGACGTCCGTTTATTCACGTGCTCCACGCACTTTCTCGCGTCAAGTAAACACTGAATTGTGTTCTTCAAAGGTTTGATCTGTTGAATAATGAGACAAGGACCAATCCAATCAGAACTGCTTCACTCTTTTCACACTTTCTCTTTTGACATACGACCACTTTTGTTGACATATCAATTCTTATGCATGAAATAATACAGGTCTTATCTGCTCCACATATTCATTTAGATCCTCTGGCGTATCTGCCCTGAAAAGTAGATCATACATCGTCCACTGGAAACAGTAATTGATTTCTGAACATTATCAAGCTCAGGAAATAGCCACTAGACTTTATTTGATAAGACATCATGTTATAATTATGATATTTCAGTCCGTTCAGCCAAGAAGCACAATCTTCTCAAGCAATACATTTGGTATTGACATAGCCCATTTTTTCTCTTCATCCATGTTCATGTCTTCGGGTGCTTTGAATTATGTTATTTTGATTTATGAATGATGGACTTTGTCAGCTAATGAATAAACTTGGGCCCGATATTTAAAGCAATTGAGAAAAACCAGTTGAAAAACCATACTGATTGTTATTATCATCCTTTTGAAGTTAGAGTAGACTAGCTTTATCTAAGGTTTTTCTCTGTATTGGAGAGCTAACTGTTTAAATTAGCTATATCCAAGGTTTTTCTCTGTATTGGAGAGCTAACTGTTTAAATTAGCTATATCCAAGGTTTTTCTCTGTATTGGAGAGCTAACTGTTTAAATTAGCTATATCCAAGGTTTTTCTCTGTATTGGAGAGATAACTGTTTAAATTAGCTATATCCAAGATTTTTCTCTGTATTGGAGAGATAACTGTTTAAATTAGCTTTATCTAAGGTTTTTCTCTATATTGGAGAGATAACTGTTTAAATTAGCTATATCCAAGGTTTTTCTCTGTATTGGAGAGATAACTGTTTAGATTAGCTATATCCAAGGTTTTTCTCTATATTGGAGAGATAACTGTTTAAATTAGCTATATCCAAGGTTTTTCTCTGTATTGGAGACATAACTGTTTAAATTAGCTATATCCAAGGTTTTTCTCTGTATTGGAGAGATAACTGTTTAAATTAGCTATATCCAAGGTTTTTCTCTGTATTGAAGAACTAACTGTTTAGTTCAGCTTTATCAAAGGTTTTTCTCTGTACTGGAGAACTAACTGTTTAGTTCAGCTTTATCTAAGGTTTTTCTCTGTATTGGAGAGATAACTGTTTAGTTCAGCTTTATCTAAGATTTTTCTCTGTATTGGAGAGATAACTGTTTAAATTAGCTATATCCAAGGTTTTTCTCTGTATTGGAGAACTAACTGTTTAAATTAGCTGTATCTAAGGTTTTTCTCTGTATCGGAGAGCTTACTGTTTAGATTAGCTATATCAAAGGTTTTTCTCTGTATTGGAAAGATAACTCTTTAGATTAGCTATATCTAAGGTTTTTCTCTGTATCGGAGAGCTTACTGTTTAGATTAGCTATACCTAACGTTTTTCTCTGTATAGGAGAGCTAACTGTTCTCTGCCTCAATTCTCCTTGGTGTTGCTTGTTTATCTATTGAGCAGTAAACACAGTACAATATTTACAATGCTTCTCAAAGTCTCGATTGTAATGTAGCTAGTATAAATACATCCAAACAACAGTGTGTGTGAAACACCCTGATTTTATCCAACCTAAAGAAATAATCTACTGGCTGAGAGACCTTAGCACCACTAGCTGCATTATCAGTTCAGATTCTACAATAGACTATGAGCTCCACCTGTTAGATAGCTATGTTGTCTATAGTAGGTCAAATCCCTAGTGCAACTCGACCACTACGGTATCCAAGTCATTAAGATGTTCCTCTGTCCTACAGAACCAAGTGTTTGAGTGTCCAAACTCAGCATCATACACTTATCCACCTCTCCCTGAGTCCAAGCATTCCTAATCAATTATTTTTGCCTAAATCATTTTAATAAACACTCAAGATATTATTTCGTGACACTTCTGAAGTCTGATGAGTTGATTTATTTCGCTTCATTACTACTGATCTTCACTATCACATGATAGTGTCTCTACTGACTAACAGGTGACAGATGACGTATCAACTTCCTCAAAAGCATCAACTCTTCACATCGTGGCGTCTTGTTATTCATACAAACACGCTTCACGTGTTTGTCTCACCCATGGTTTTCAGTTGCTCCTGAAATGGGAGGGCAGTGTGGGCACGTGCCCCAATTTTGACGAATTAGCGAAATGCCCCTTTGAATGGGGAATAAAGTGTTGTGTATAATTATTGTGGAAAGTGGCTATTTCAGTCTTGATTTCAATGTTCATGTTTATCACAGCAAATAAAGTACCTTCAGTCATCGGCGCCCCCCCCCAAAAAAAAATGTTCCGATGTCCATACCTCCTCAATATGCATACTGTTCGTCCTGAAATTCTGATATTCTAGCCACCAGTGATGCCTACCGACAATATTTATCTCATCTGGTTGGTGTCAATATTGAGTTTTTCTAGAGGCATTCCATATTTTTCCAAGATGACGTGGTTTGTGATTAGCACGGTGACTCCTGGTCACGAGTTTCTCCCAGTTATTCAAGTCGAAACTAGGAGAGTGAACCAGGACAGCAAATAGAGGGGTCTTCAATTGAGATGCAACTCCTTGGCTTAATGGCCAGATTGTGAATCCTTGCAGGATGCAGAAGCACTGTGCATATAAGCGAGAACACTTTTCCTAGCTATTTTTGTGCTTTCATAACATAATTATAAACCAATAGCAAACTTCTCGTCCCTCTGGAAATACTGGAAATTACACACTACGTTTTCCAGGTTACAAAGTACAGAAATAACAAGAATTAAATGATTACAGAAACAGAAAAAAAAACACTTTGGAATTTACAATTGACAAACAAATCATGTTCTTAATATCTACGGTAATTTTAGACAAACTTGAAGTATTAAGTAAGTTATCAGATTATAAGAGATTCCTAAACACGTATACAGGAAGAGTGTGAACTTTGACTCGGCCCACAAGTAAAGAGTTTGGCACGAGGTTGTTTTAAACAGAAGTGCTAATAAGGACATGTACAAACATGTATGAATTTGTGCAATTTACTCTCTATGGTGACACTATCTTAACAGCAGGTTAATTTCTGTCTATAGATGCAAGAGTTTAATACAAAATATTCAGCTACAACCCAATATATATAACTGTATAATTCTAACACCACTTTGATTCTGAATTAAATCTGAAAAGTGTAGCTTTTCTTGCAATCATATTACAAACCCCCAAGCTCTCAGAATGCCAAGCCTCTGCTAGAAACTCATCAAGATCAGCTCTTAATGAAGGTAATTGTGCTAAGATTGAAAATCGACACGTTTTTCATCACCCCAAGAACATGTGCAAAACCTTTAATGGCGTCTTTTATCAACTCAAGAACATGCGCAAAGCCTTAAATGGCGTCTTTTATCAACCCAAGAACATGCACAAAGCCTTAAATGACGTCTTTTATCAACTCAAGAACATGCGCAAAGCCTTAAATGGTGCCTTTTATCAACCCAAGAACATGCACAAAGCCTTTAATGACAAGGACTAGCGTAATTCAAAGTTGGTAAAATGCTGTTCGTCTAGAACTCGTAACTAAATACAGAAACCTGTACTAAAATTTTGAAAATATCTATGAATAAAGATATTAATATACAATATTATAGGGTAGTTTAGTTTATATGAACGTATTACAACAGCAGTTGCCACCAAAATTCTATTATTAGAAGTTACAGCTTTTACAGTAAGTAAAATTTGTTTTTAGAACCGGTACGGCATTTCGATCACTGGTTAAAACTTGTGTACTTGAGAATGATCGCACCAGTGTTCTAAACGTCGTACCTGTTCTAAAAACAAATCTTACTTACAGTAAAAGCTGTAAGTTGTAATAAAATATACCTAATCAGTAAGTAAACTCGAAACGAAAGTATTAAAATCCTTTATTGTTAGGAACAGAAAATCTTTATGTTAGTAATTAGTATTGATTCAACACGTATAATTTATTCATAATTATTCATTTGTTTACGAAAATTTGCGAGTAAAAGTAAAACCAAAACTAAAAGTCCATAAGAAAACTTACACTTCTCTGTACTTAAACAGGGTGCGTCGTCTAGTCTGGTTGTTAAATTCGCAGACACGGAAAAGGAACGTCAGATGAGACGGATGCAGCAAATGGTGGGAAATATGGGCCTCGTCAGTCCGTTCGTATTGAGCCAGTTTGGTGCGTATAGTGCCTATGCACAGGTAAGAGGAAGAAATGGAAATGCATTACAACATACTCCAGCAGTTTTTTTTAAATATAAAATTACTTATTGTGGAACCTCTTTTACGTGTATGTGTAATAGCCTGAAAATGGA
>NW_013669415.1:23488-28239 GCF_000517525.1 Limulus polyphemus
GGCAGCTAGTCAACACCACCCACCGCCAACTCTTGGGCTACTCTTTTACCAACGAATAGTGGGGTTTACAGTTACCTTATAACGCCCCCACGGTTGAAAGGGCGAGCATGTTTGGTGGTATGCGGATTCGAACCCGCGACCCTCAGATTGTGAGTCGAGCGCCTTATCCACCTGGCCATGCCGGGCCTATTCGTTCAAGGCGTTGAAACTCACAAAATCGATTCGATTAGATGTTTTGCTGGAACGGACAGTATTTATCAACCTGATGAAAATTGAGTCATTTAGAGAATGTTTTGATAAATTTCAATAACTCACCAAACAACGTGTCTATAAGAAAATGTGAGATCGAGCTTAATTAAACCAAATTAATTATTTAATTGTTCAGTATCGGTGTTCTTCACTTCATTTAGTGTCTAGAAATAAGTTTGTTTTGAAGGCTGTTTTTTTTTTAGATAACTAAAACGAAGTAATGTTTTATTTTTAAAGCGGATCAATAAACCACGCTCGTTATTCTTAAACGTTTCTATCCTCACGTTGATATTCGTTCCCATTTTCGCGTTGATGCAATGTTCGTTATTTTTCAACGTTCGTTCTCTCAGGTTAAAGTTATATAGTGCCGTTGTTTTTAAGCATCCTACTCTTAAGTTCATATACCTGTAGCGTTAGTTAGTTTCGCACATTTCTACTCCCACGTTGATATAACGTTCGTTATATTTAAACATTCTTTGTTCACACATTGGTATAACGTTAGTTACTTTTGCACATTCCTACTCTGACGTTGATATAATGTTAGTTACTTTTGCACATTCCTACTCTCACGTTGATATAACGTTCGCTACTTTTGCACATTCCTACCCTGACGTTGATATAACGTTCGCTACTTTTGCACATTCCTACCCTGACGTTGATATAACGTTCGTTACTTTTGCACATTCCTACTCTCACGTTCATATAACGTTCGTTATATTTAAACATTCTTTGTTCACACATTGATATAACGTTAGTTACTTTTGCACATTTCTACTCTGACGTTGATATAATGTTAGTTACTTTTGCACATTCCTACTCTCACGTTGATATAACGTTCGTTACTTTTCAACATTCTTATTCATACGTAGATATTACTAGACGAAAATACGCTCTTCAAGTTCATCTTTTTTGCACGTTATGAGGCTGTACAACACGAGCTTAGAATAATTAAGCAAATTTCTTTTAAGCAGCACGTGTAACAATAATGCATCATTTGAGTGAATATTTTAATTCGTATGTTTGGGAATTAATTTATGTTCCGTTGCATGGTGAATAATTAGAAATAATAACACATGAACAGTCACTCTGTAGGACAGCGGTAAGTCTGCGACCTTACAGCTTGAAAATCCAGGTTTGGACTTTGTAGAAATTGTGATAAAAATTACTAACTTGAAAAACTTTTTCTGTAAAAGATATATCTTTCCATTGTTCCATATTTTTCAGAGTTCTATGCTAACATTTTATAGATTCTTTACTAAGAAGTAACGGAACGACACTGAAGCATATAAAAACAATATTAGTTACAAAATTTAGAATAAGTTTTCACAGAAACAGTAGTTCAAAAAAAAAAAACAATGAACTCTGAGAAGAAGACAAAAACACGGGGGACGTTTCAGTATGAATTAGTTATTATTGTTATTACGTAGGATATTTTCAGGATCGGAAATGTTCATTTAAAACTTATAAGTATTCATGTACGTGATGTAGAAGATTTAGTTTCGGTTTCATCATCTTTGCTGGCATGAGTAATATAAATGCACAATTCTAACGTTGTGGCCATGCCTTTTACGTTGATACGCGAATTAGAACATACCCGCCTTAATGTCGATGAAGGTAGGCCATGCTGGCTTTTGAAGCAATTTATATAGATTTGAAACTTCTCAAGTGCACTTTCACTTTTAGATAAGCAAAAAAGCAAACATCGACTTGAATGTTAACAACTCATTAACTCTTTATGTATTTAGAAAACCTCATTCTTCATTCACATACTCCTGATAGAAAGAGCGGGTCGATGATCACGAACCTTTGGAAAATAGAAGTGGAACACGGCTATCTCATATGTTTAAGTTTGTTTGATTTATTCTGAATTTCGCGCAAAGCTACACGAGGACCATCTGCACTAGCCGTCCATAATTTAGCAGTGATAGACTATATGGAAGGGAGCTAGTCAACACCACCCACCGCTAACTCTTTGAATAATTATTACATTATGACGCCCTCATGACTGAAAGGGTGAGCATATTCGGTGACAGGGATTCGAGCCTGCAACCTTCAGATTGCGAGTCGAGCGCCTTAACCACCAGGCCATGCCAGGCCCCATACGTTTAGATGAAATCCACACATTTCTCTTTGGTGATGGTTCTGTTAGAAAATCCACCAGGTGGAATATTTAAACAATTTCTATACGTTGTGGACGGATTTGCATAATTCCATTTCGACCGCTATTTACTCGGTATTTCTTTGCACAATGTCAATAAAAGTTTTGTTTAGCATACCAGAGCTGACAATCACGCCACGTCCTAAACAATTCTTCTTGCTTCTCGTGAACATTGTTGACTGTTTAGAAGTAACGAATGAAATTTTACTGTAAGGTAAAAAAGTCAATATTTTAAACAGAATGGCAAGCTATTATCAAATCTTGCAAGATGGTCATTAATATTTCACATAGTGTCTTCTATTATATAATCTATTGAAAATAAATAATATCAATACAAGCGAGTCCTTAAATTATCGCTTTTTGGGCGAGACCTTGGTTTCTTCAGAAAGAAAAAAAAAACACATTCAAACTTCATTGATTTTTGTGTTATCGTACCATTGTAAAGAACGTTAGAAAGTCAGTGTTTCTTGCAGTTTTCCGGGCTGTCTGCAAAAAGAAAAAAAAAGAAAAGAAAAGAAAAAACACAGAAAACTATCGACATGTTAGCTAGCGCATAACAAGAAAGAAAAAAACTCTCGTGAAATTAAATGTTACATCAGGTACATTTCAGGAACTAGAAATATCGCTTAGATGGTTGCATCTAGTGCTAAAAGTAAGACAAGATGCGTGTTACTGCTAAGTCTTAATACTGATTTCTTTGATTGCTAACAATTAGCAGGAGAAATTGTCTGAGTACGTCGGAAATTAATCATTTCTAGGACTTCTCTAAGGAGAACCAGTGAAGACAAAGTACACAAATTATCCTTCTATAATTGTGTTAAATCTTAATGATTCAGTATATATATATATATATATATGTACAAGCACCTTGTAATTATGAAAAATTAGCAACAGATGTAAAAAATATTTGTTTAAAAGTTATTATACATGTAACCAGATTAAGCACAACCTATTTTTTTTTTAACAAAAGTAAGCGTTATACAAGTTCTGTACAATGATTCAATTGATGATATAGTAGTGCTCCCTAACCAACTTGGTACAATACGCTAAACGGGTAAGCAAATTAAACAGATAAACCTAGAACTTCACTGATGATAAGTAAACATCACAATATCACAAACCTTAGGTTGAAGTTAAATAGATAAACCTATTTAATTTACATATGATAAGTAAACATCACAGTATCACAAACTTTAGGTTGAAGTTAAATAGATAAACCTATTTAATTTACATATGATAAGTAAACACCGCAATATCACAAACCTTAGGTTGAAGTTAAATAGATAAACCTATTTAATTTACATATGATAAGTAAACACCGCAATATCACAAACCTTAGGTTGAAGTTAAATAGATAAACCTATTTAATTTACAGATAATAAGTAAACATCACAATATTACAACCCTTAGGTTGGAAGTTAAACAGGTAATCCCAAAATTTACAGATAATAAGTAAATATCACAATATTACAAACCTTAGTTTGCAAGTTAAACAGGCACTATCAAAACCTTACAGATAATAAGTAAACATCACAATATTACAAACCTTAGGCTGGAAATTAAACAGGTAATCCCAAAACCTTACAGATAATAAGTAAACACAGCAATATTACAAACCTTAGTTTGCAAGTTAAACAGGCACTATCAAAAGCTTACAGATAGTAAGTAAACACCGCAATATTACAAACCTTAGGTTGCAAATTAAACAGGTAATCCCAAAACCTTACAGATAATAAGTAAACACCGCAATATTACAAACCTTAGGTTGCAAACTAAACAGGTAATCCCCAAAGCTTACAAATAATAAGTAAACACAGCAATATTACAAACCTTAGGTTGCAAATTAAACAGGTAATCCCCAAAGCTTACAAATAATAAGTAAACAACGCAATATTACAAACCTTAGGTTGCAAACTAAACAGGTAATCCCCAAAGCTTACAAATAATAAGTAAACACCGCAATATTACAAACCTCAAGTGATACCACTGCTCAGCATGCGTAAAATAACGAATTGAAATGCATGATGTCATGGACATAGCTCATCGCCATAACAAAAAACTCCCCAATAAATAGTGAGACTACAGCGTATATCAGTTTCATCTGAAACATACGTTAAACCTATATTACTTAGTATTGTGTTTGTTAAAAAAATGCTTGTTAGATAGCCTACCAACTATTAATCGTGGACGTCCTTCATCACAAGTGTTTTTCGTTTTACAACTATTAACCGTGGACGTCCTACATCACAGGTGTTTTTCGTTTTACAACTATTAACCGTGGACGTCCTACATCACAGGTGTTTTTCGTTTTACAACTATTAACCGTGGACGTCCTACATCACGC
>NW_013669415.1:28987-32885 GCF_000517525.1 Limulus polyphemus
GCGTATGGTAACAGTATTCCAACCACACTGAATTAGGTATTTTGAAGAATTAGAAGAGCGTATGGTAACAGTATTCCAACCACACTGAATTAGGTATTTTGAAGAATTAGAAGAGTGTATGGTAACAGTATTCCAACCACACTGAATTAGGTATTTTGAAGAATTAGAAGAGTGTATGGTAACAGTATTCCAACCACACTGAATTCACCATTATTATACACTCTTACAATTCTTGAAAATCCCTAAAAGACTAGATATAAAACGTGGTGTTTAAAAGTATAGTAAGCCTAATATTAATGTCACATGACATCAGTTTGCTAGTTTTATTGTTGAAATATTGTTTGTATCAAGTATATTGTGCAAATGTATTTTGGTGTTTTTATTGTTGAACTACTGTTTGTATAATCTAGATTACATAGAGATCCAGATTGTACAAATATGTTTTGTGCTGTGTTTGTTGTAGTTTCATGATCTTCCTGCTTGGAAGACTGTTTGTCTATTTTTTACTTATAAGTCCTTATAAGAGTCACATAATGTATAGCATATTTTATTCGAGCAATACAATTCAGTATCAATAAGTTTTAATAAGGAGAAGAAACGCTTAGCAACGTTTCTACATACGAACTAGCTGAAAGGGATTACTTAGTTATCTATCGGAAAATGTACCTAAACACGACAACACGTTTGTATATGCATTCAAACAGATAATTCGATAGAGTTTTCCTATGACAGTGTAGGAACAAGTTAGGCTTACAATGGATATGTATTGAACACCAGCTGTATTGATTTTCAACAAGCTTCGGGTCATGACAGAAAACGTACAGTTAATTTCGATCAAAATTCGATTCTAAAGGTCAGACATGAATGAGTTTTCGTATATTTGATAACTATTGGGAGATGGTGATGGATTGTTGCTGGTTTTATTTTGTATTTTCTTCTATAATCATATCGAAGAAGGCGTTAAAAACGAATACCTATACCACTTCTCTTTCCCTCCGTTGAGTCTTATAAACCTACCGAAAATCGAAATCATGTAGAAAATAAGTGTAGAAGGGAACCTGTATAAGGGATGTCTTTTACATGGGTTGCCTATTCTTTTACATGGGTTGACTATTTTTTTCACATCTTTGGATTGTAATCAATGTAGAATATATAACATACTTAATGACTCATAATTTGTGATAAAAATTACACATTTATTTTTACATTTGTCTTAGTTAGACTGATCTCATATCAGAGGCGTTACACACGGTCTTATTAATTAAGTCATTAGGGATTTTATTTCAGAAGCATGTAGTGGACTAATTAGAGAAATGTGGGGGGGGAGCTTCTGCGGTCTAGTGGGATTTTTATCAGACCCGTTCATTTCTTTGGTTCATCAATTTTCGACGTTGAAAACCGTAACTGTGGGGGGGGGGAGCTTCTGCGGTCTAGTGGGATTTTTATCAGACCCGTTCATTTCTTTGGGTCATCAGTTTTCGACGTTGAAAACCGTAACTGTGGGGGGGGGGAGCTTCTGCGGTCTAGTGGGATTTTTATCAGACCCGTTCATTTCTTTGGTTCATCAGTGTTCGACGTTGAAAACCGTAACATAACGTTTTCTCTTTGTCAAATACGTCAGAAGTTTCTTTCTTTGTATTATTGGAGAGGTTTTTTTTTATCGATTGTTGCTATTCTTTCCTCTCACTGTAACTATGGTATTATTACCATGATCACCACTATTGAAAGTGAGGCATTTAGGGTTTTTGTTCTTTCCTCTCACTGTAACTATGGTATTATTACCATGATCACCACTATTGAAAGTGAGGCATTTAGGGTTTTTGGACATAAAAGTTTCATACAAAGAGAATATTGAAGACCGTTGCTCTCTTTATTTATTTTTTTTCTTTTACTTTTATATCAATTTTTTAGTTGCGAAATATTGGTTTCGTTTAATTTTCAGGTATCTAACTTCTATTGAAAGGTCGTAATATATTTCATTTTTAGTTTTGCAGCTATTTTCAAAATTCAGCAGTTTTACTCTGGAAATCCAACAAGACAAGTAGAAATAATTTCTCACTAACGTTGACTATAGAAAATATAGTTTCAATGACCCTTTAAAAAAGATTCTACCGATCTAGTAGTCTCTCACAGTTGTTACTGCGATGCCTTTTTTTTATTAAACATATAGTTGCCGATAGGTGGTGTTACTAAAGGAAAATATTATCATACGAGATCTTGTGTATAGCCTAACAAAACCATACTAAAATGTTAACATCAGGCTTACAATGCAAATAGGATACGCTTACAAGTCAAAAAAAGATACTTGAAGTTAACTAACCTCATATTATTATGTTATTATTCGATCACAAATGATAAAAAAAACGAAATTGTCTCAGACATCAGCTGTTCCAAGCCTATTTTACTTCACGAATCGCCCCCCCCCCAGTGATACAGCGGTATGTCTGCGGACTTACAAGGCTAGAATTCGGGTTTAGATACCCGTGGTGGGCAGAGCACAGATAGCCCGATGTGTAGCTTTGTGCTTAATTACAAACAAACACTTCCCGAATCGACAAAATATTTGTAAAAATCCTAAAGACCGTTAGGAGTGTATAGGCTTATACTACAGTATATGACCTATAGCTAGTATTTTTCAAGGTTTTGTGACTTGCGTACCACTTTAATGATTAAAACTTGTTTTAATACAAATACAGGACTCAATTAGAAAAATAGACTAATAAATCTAGTAGGAAAATGCATTATTTTAAACATTAACGGAAAAACTGTGATGGTTTTTCTGGCACGATTGAAGAACATCTGATACGATTTTTGTCAACGTCAAGGGAAGAAGACATTGACAAGTCTATACAGGCGAGTCCAGAAGTGAGGAGAACAGTATGTATGGGAGAAGCTGAAACTTGGTTTATTACAAATTTTAAAAAATTTTGATAGTACGTATACTTATTCAGACCGATTATTTCCCTCTATCTCACATTTAGTTTCTTGATATCAGGTGGTCAATTAGTTTCTTGATATCAGGTGGTCAAGAAATTATTGTCGAGTCCTAGAAAACTTTCATTAACCACGCCCAAAAAACGTACATCACGTATAATAGTTAAACGAACCGCTTAAAAGTCACGTTAGTGTAGTCTATATAATGTGTAAAGTTTAGTATACTCTAATCTCTTATAGTGATGGCATACAACGAGACACACATTCGGCATGTAATGCTGTTTGAATACAAGAAGGGAAACAACGCCTCTGTAGACACAAAGAATATCAAATAAATTTATGGAAATGTTTTGAACGTTCGTAAGTGTCAACGATGGTTCAGCAAATTTCGTTCAGGTGACTTTAGCCTTAAAAACTGTGATGGCACGGGATGACATTATCAATTCCAACCTGATGCTATGAAGACGCTTCTTCAGTCTAACCCAAGGGAACACACTCGTTAAATGGCTCTGAATGTCTCTCATGAAACAATACTTAAACATCTAAGTAATATGGGAAACTCCTCAAAGAAGGTGTTTGGGTGCCTCACGAACTCTCCGATGGTCATCGTTTCCAACGTTTGAACGCTGCTTCGTCTCTTCTGGCGTGTAATGCGCGTGAACCATTTTTGGACAGAATTGTCACCGGTGATAAAAAATAGATTCTCGGCGAATATTGAATGCAAACAACAATGGCTCAGTCCTAGACAAAAACTACTTCCGACCCCAAAACCCGGACTCTATCTGCAGAAAGTGATGATTTGCATTTGGTGGGACATCAAATCAGTCATTCATTTCAAACTCCTCAATCCACAGCGAACTGTCAATGTAGAGATCTATAGTCAGCAACTGGAACGTTTAAATCAAGCCCTTTACCAGAAACGCCCTTCACTCGCTAATCGGAAAGGTGTTCTTCTTCTCTATGG
>NW_013669415.1:33885-35428 GCF_000517525.1 Limulus polyphemus
CATCAGAAACTCCCTTCACTCGTCAATCGGAAAGGTATTCTTCTTCTCCACGATAATGCACGTCCACATGTGTCACGTTTGACGCAACACAAAATTATGGAGTTGGGTTGGGAAGTTCTCCCACACCCACCATATTCTCTATATATGGCACCATCCGATTACCATCTTTTTCGTTTGCTGTAACACCATCTTAATGGGAAAACGTGTGTAAATGTGGAACGTGTTAAAGAGGACATCGACATGTTTTTAGCTTCAAAGCCAAGTAATTTCTTTAATCAGGGCATTAACAACCCGATTGTAAGATGGAAAAGCATCATCGATAAGAATGAAGACTATTTCATTTAATAAATGTTTTGTTTTTATATATAAGTTGTTCGGGTTTTTTCATCTAAAAAAAGCGACATTAATTTCTTGACGACCTAATATTTTCCACAGTTTTTGACTGATGTATAAATAAAGAAACACACTTTAATAAACACCCACTAATTTGTCACCATGATAAAAGCAAGATATTCCGAGATAAATATTTTTAGATTTCTGTAATGTCAAAATCAAGAGTAAATAAGACATAAAATCAACTTACAGCATACGCTGATACTCCTCCAGTAAACATAAAGTGCATATTTTAATTAAAAAGCCATTATGATTGACTACTAGGTCAAAATCTCTTTCGTAATCTTCATAAAAGGATGCCAAAGGCATTAAATGAAAACTAATCTCCTGGCATTGTTGTTGAGACGAGGACTCTGTTTATCTGTTAGGCTCTAAATTGAAATACAATCATTCAAACTCTGTTCGATACCAATTAGTGATTTACAGTTCTCAGCCAGAAACGTTGTATATCAACTTTATGGAAATAAACTATTTCATATTTTACTATTTTTTTAGTGGTTTGTTGCTAAACCTTTATTTGAGTTTTTGATATTACTTTTATCAACCGTATTATATACTTTTCATCTTTCTACTTGTGGTTATATTGTAATTGATAGACTACACTTGACGTTTCTGAGAATAAGAACATGTGATATTGTTCTTGGTGATTTACCATACTTATAGTTTCTGAGAATAAGAACATGTGATATTGTTCTTGGTGATTTACCATACTTATAGTTTCTGAGAATAAGCACGTGTGATATTGTTCTTGGTGGTTTACTATACTTATAATTTCTGAGAATAAGAACATGTGGTATTGTTCTCGGTGATTTACTTCAAGCTTCTAACAATGACATGATCTGCTATTTTTTCTATCGGTTTATGTATTTGATGTTTCTAATTAATAAAAACTACAAAGTCATTAGACGGTGCATAAGATTTTATTACATGAATGTTATAACTTATCAATCTTTCTTTTTAAGTTGCTTACAACATTGACGAAAAACAACTGAAACAATGTTATTTCTGTAATATATTAGAAATAAGATAACTAGTAAACTATCAACATATAAAATTCAAAATTTCATTTTGAAGATTACAGCTTATTTCAACTCTTGTACGGAGTTCATCCTCTTCTTCCTGGAACTAACTTTTGACAATTCATCTTCCA
>NW_013669415.1:35992-51532 GCF_000517525.1 Limulus polyphemus
CAACAACAAATTCAATTAACGTCTACTTTTTAACGTGTTACACTGCAGTTGCTGGACAATCTCACACTGCCTTGCTTAGACGTTCGCAATTAAACCAGCTCTTGTGTTTGTTCCAGTTTCGTTTCTAAGCGCTTGCCCAGATCGCACACTGTACTTCCTGTTATTTATCCTTTCGAATAATTGTGGATGACAAATTAGTCTAGATGAGAATGATTCATCTGTGTGCGCCTAGGAAAATAAATAAAAAATATGATGCTGCAAACTGTATGACACAGTGTATTTTCTTTTTTTACAGTGATTCATATATCCACCACATTCATTACTCATTTTGATAACTGAGAAACAAAGTCTACTTAAAGCATACAAGTAAACATTTCTCAATGGAATGAAGATTCCATATAGACGAGACTATGTCCTGTCGTCTAGTGTATGGTCTTAACAAAATACATAAAGCATATTGTAACCGTTGCTGTTTTCATGTTTCTACCGTACATAATTTTATTTATTTATTTTAGCGCAAAACTACACAATGCGATATTTGTGTTGTGTTTTTTTTAAGAACAGATGATAGAAACTTCTTGAAAATGTTTATAATTTAGTACGTCTCTTGAATTGAAATAATAAATATAGCATGTTGTATATTGTGATCACTGAAAAGGTTTTATGATTTAAGTTTTACGTATCGATTTATTTGTTCCAAATATACGCCTCTAGTGGCTAAGCGGTAAGTCTCTAGTCTTACAACGCTAAAAACGTATGGTGGGCAGAGCACAGGTAGCCTTTGATGTAAATTCGCGCTTAACAACAACAACCATCCTTCAAATATTGGCCTCCTTGCGGCTCAGCTGTAAGCCGACGCGCTTACAATGGTAAATAATGTCCCTCAGTGGCGCAGCGGTATGTCTGCAGACTTACAACGCTAGAATCCAGGTTTCGATACCCGTGGTGGGCAGAGCACAGATAGCCCATTGTGTAGCTTTGTGCTTAATTACAAACAAATAAATACAACGGTAAAATTCAAGGTTTAACGAAACCTGGCACAAAAAGTCCATAGTGCAGCTAACAGTTACAAATATAGCCAATAAACTGATGAAAATGAGACAATGGTATGTATACTGACTTACAACGATAAAATTCGGGACTCGATTCTTCACGGTGGCCACAGCAAATAGCTCTAAAGCAAATAAACAAGCCTATAGAAAATTATATGTCGACTGAAAAATCTTTTTTTATCTAAACATCGTAAGTTTGTAATGAAAGAGAAAGAAGTATTACATTTGAATGTATCTCATATATCTTATTATAAACAACGTCATAATAAGGTGAGTTAATGAAATATATGCAATTAAAACCTAACAAAGAAACGGATCCATAAAACTAAAGTGTACGTTATGACCAAATAATTTCACAAGTTAACGAAACTTGACATTTTATCATTACATTCTAGTCAAAAATATCCGTACGGGAATATATATAAAACTGATGCGACGATACTTAAACCAAAATTTCTGTTTGGGTTTTCTAAAAATGGTTTAATTAACACGCAATTTTCTTGGTTAGCTAATTTAACAGATAAAGTATAGTGAAGACAGACTGCTAATAACAAGACCATAGAAACAAGGAGGGGAGAGAATAGGTAATAAACTCCCTCTCCGAAATATCTTCCGTCTCAACAACAACAACAACAAAAATGGATAAACAAAGAATAATGAAAATAACGAGGAAGAGGATTGTGAGAGAAAAGACAGATTTTTCTCTAAAGCATGTCATATGTATGTGCAGTTTGTATGTTTGTAAACTGTATGATAATGGAAGAAAAAATTACAATCTTGTAATGAGTCCTACCCCTAGAAATTGTTAAAAAATTGAGTTCATTTTTCCAGAAAAGGAAAATGCCCAAAATGTTAAATATGAACCAAACGGAATGCTGGAAGTGGCAAGGTGTTTGTTTTGTTTTGGAGGGGGGTTTATTTCCAAACAACCCCCCCCCCGAACCGAAATTTTGACTACGACCCTGGCTAATAATCTATATATATATAAAGTACAAAAATCTGTGTGTCTGTCTGTTTGCCCCTTATCTAACTACTCATAGGTTATTGGATTAATCTCAAACAAACTTTGTGTGATGATAGTTTACAACAAGGGGAGTGTTAATGGCGGTTCATAATCCCCTCCACTACCCATTACTGCTCTTATTGAGCATTTGTTATATTTGGCATAAGTTAACGTTAACTACATTCATAGATAGCAACACATTCTTACACCACACAAAAACTATTAAATTTGTCATAACACAACATACACGCAATGTGGGGGAGGATACACAAACATATTATATATCTCAGAGATTGCGCTAGCACTTTCTATGGAAAAATGCAGTGAAAGAAAATGGCCGCCACTATTGCAATACTACATAAATTCAGCTGAAGTTTCTACCCCAACAGCCATCATAACGCTCATATGAAGAGCAGTTTCTTGAGTTAGACCCACTTCGTACTTTCACCCGTGACCCTATACCTTCATCCCGTAAGACACTTCTGTGGCCAATGACCGTAAATAAATTTATAACGTGAAACACTGTGGAAGGGCATTAAGAGTTGGGTGTTGAAAGCGGGTAACAGAAATCACTCCTACCGCCACTACTTTGGCCGCTATCTCTTCCTACAAAGTCACTCTGACTATTGCACAGTATATACTGTGTTCTAAGTATATACATAGTGTGTTCTTAAAGCTTATACAATACTTTTGGTGAGATAATAATAAATACTGTAATAAATGTTATAAATAAATTTTGGTAAAGTTAGGATTTTTGTGTTATTTCTCATAAGCATCCACCCCCACATTTTTTACATTCATAACCCGGATAAAAGACGGGTACCTTAGCTTATTACTGAATAAAATCTACGTCACTGCAAGGCCCATCAAATAATTTGGTAATATATCACCGAACTTTGCTAAGACGTTGACCCTTTTAATATCACTCCCAAAATATAATTGAAAAATTATACCTTTATAGGGTGAGTTACATAATAATTGTATACAACGAAAGTAAAGGGCCTACAATGGTATCTACCAAAGAATTAAGCAGAACGTCTCGGTAAATCAGCTTACCATCATTAGCAACAAAATGTTTTGTTTGTTTTGGGAAACTTCACTCAAAGCTACACAAGGTCTGTCTGCGCTCATCATCCCCAGTTTTGAACCGACGGAGAAGAGGTAAGGCAGCTAGTTAACAGCACCCACTGCCAACTCTTGGACTACTCTTAGCAACCAAATAATTATATTTGACTGTCACCCTTATAATGCACCAACGGCTCCAAAGTACGAAACGCGATTTGTTTTGTGTTTTTTTGTTGTTGTTTTTTTGCGTTAACGGGAAGCGAACCATAGACCCACTGATCCTCAATCTGACACGATAACTCTGGGCCACAGCCAGCTTTTGTAATAAAACTATACTTTCTATCCTCTTCTGTATCCCATTTTTTTTGTCTCGTTATCTTTATTGACTGGTTATATATATAAATTGACTAACAAGTTTTTCCATTAAATCTGATTTTCCAAGGTAGCTCAGAAATAAGCTTTAAAACTTATAATGCTAAAATTCGAGGCCCGATCTCTGCGATGGACACACTGCAGATAGCCAATAGAGCAGTTTTGCGCTTAAGACCAAATAAACAATTAAAGAGATTTCAAATAAATAAGTTATTTTCAAGGCTATTTTGTTCCTTCACATAGCCACGAACGTGCTGGTTAAATTATATTTACTTCAACAGAAACAAAGAGGAAAATTTAAATATAGGCAAATGGGTGAACAAAAAAAAACGTCATTAGACATCTTAAGAGAAAATAATGAAAGTTTCGTGATAAATAAAGACATGTTGTTTGGATCGGAATTTGAAAATGTTGGAAAAGTAGTTGTTTTTTCTTTTGAAAAATTTTAAAAACTCGTTTTCATTAAAAACGTTTATTAACTAGTATAAAATTAGAGAGTCATACCTTGAAATAACTCCAGGCCTAAAACTACAGCTAGATCGCTTTCCTCCATCAGGTGTTTCTTACACTAATTTTTTCATGTGTTTGTATTACTTTTTTTCATATTGTCATTGAAATGCTTTAGACATCTATAATGACGTACACCTTTAGTAACGTTGTTTATATTTCTTTTTACTCAACAAAGGCCGCCTGGAAGGGTAACCTGTTTTAACTACTCGCACCAGCATACAGTAGTGTGTTGTCTGTCAGTCAGTCATTAAACACTAAAATGATGCCACATAAGGGATGCTTAATGTTGCAATTTGTACTGTCGTGATGTCAGTAAAACGTGCACATGCCATGAATCACGAGAAGAATTATGCACTTTGTAGGCTATAACACAATATGACATATGAACTTCAAAAACAAGAAATAAAAATATTTGTTACTCTTAATTTTAGTTTTATTTAGTCTTGAAATAGAACACTTTTGCATTAGTACATCTAGTATTATTTCTGTATGTCTTGGACGTTCACATTATCTCTTTGACTTTTGCTTAGCTGCGCAGGTTTAAGTTTCATACGAGGTTTACAAAACAACATAAAAGCCCGAGTGCTTCTTTATTAGGACCTCCTCATAAAAATAGGTCACTACTTGATAGCACTTGACCTGTTCTCTTGAGATGTTTTGTATACTTTATTTTTATTGTTTATTTTAATTAGCACTTTGTTGCATTGTTATTTTTTAGCACAAAGTTACAGAATGAGCTATCTGCACTCTGTTCACCGTAGGAAATTGAACCCTGGACTTTGACATTATAAGTCTGTAAACTTAGCGCTGACCCACTGATAGCTGTATTTAAAATTGCTAAGAGTTAACACTTTGACAGAGTTAAAATTACAGCATTTTTCTCCAAAAGTGCTTTTTTTTCTAATATTACAGTCGTACATGATGAAATTTTTTAAAAAAAACATTACTAATTATTAGGCATGACGTATACATTATCTAAACTTGATCATATCAATTCAAAGTGTTAATATAGCCTCCCCAGTAGCTCAGTAGTATCATTGAGAGATTAAGCTAAAATTCGGGAACAATCCCTGCAGTAAATACAACATAAACAGATCAGTGATTAACAATAAACATAGTAGAATAAACAATATATATATATATATGTGTGTGTGTGTGTAAATTTCAAACAAGTCTTAAGAAATTTGTTGTCTTCTATCAGGCAGTTTGAAAACTAAATAAATGTGATGAATGCACCCAGAAAAAATTAGCTTTTCTTCTTTTGAGGCAGAAGGATATTAAATTTGCTATCTGACAACATCAATATAAACATGGTTAGTTTTGTTTGGAAAAGTCCAGTGTCAGATTACGAGTTCCAAAGAAGCTTAGCGTGACAGAAATGCTTTAGGCTAGTTAAACTGGAATTGTAAAATCACATTTAATATCCGATAAACCATGTCAGAATTTGAAGATTTAGCATGCAGTGAAAAAAAAAGGAAGATATAAAAAGTTATATAATAATAAAATGCTTAGAAAATTGCTATTTGTAATGGAATTTTCAAGAAATTTTGTAAGGTTTTCTGGATGTGTGCTGCTTATACCTAAAAGGCATGGAGATTCTAGTTACTGTTATAATGTAATACGAGAAGTTTGGTGATTTGAAGACGTTAGGAAATCAGTTTACTCCAAGCTTATAAAGATTTTGTTCGAGTGATAAAATAGATCAATTTCATATAGCAGATATTTTAATCAAAAGCAAGAGAGAGAGGTACAGTTTAAAAAAACAAGTTTGATTGTGATTTAGAATTTGAAAACAATTGTCCCCCAGTGGCTCAGTGGTACATCTAAAGGCTTATAATGCTAAAAATCGGGTTTCGATACCCGTGGTGGGCATATCACACACACAGATAACCTATTATGTAGCTTTGTGCTGAATAACAAAACAAACCAAAAGTTACAAACAAATCCTTCTTTTTTTTGTTTTACTTTATGCTCATACTCAATAATACAGGCACTGGTTGTTGTTTGTGGTACCTTCTATTTAGAACCTAGGATTCTGATGATCTCTTTCCCATTAGTTACTAATCAACGTAAGTTAACAAGTTGTGTGATGAAATGATAAATTTTAAAAAGTGTCAATTTATTTTTGGTATACACGTTAGTTGTGTCTTAATTGTAAGTAATTCTAAGTAAGAAATATTAGCTGAGTTTCAAAGCTATATTTTCATCAAAGTAATGAAAAGTGAAAAATGTATTGGGGTTAATGCTATTTTCTGATATGTTGTTTCAAGTTATTAAGAGTACTTATTAACTTTTTTTTGCTTAATTTATAGTCAGTAGCTAAGAGCTTCTCCATTTGTTCTGAATGGGTTTGTTTAAAGAAGGCTTAACCTGAAATTTTTAATTGAACGCCATTTTGGAGCCAATTTGTGTCATAATGATTGAGTGTAGCCATCTCCTTCAGAGCAAAAAGTCAATCATCTTGATTTTTTTTACATTTTGCTTTAAAATTAGATTTATTTTGTCAGTTCTTTAATTTTATGGCAGGGATATTTTATCCCATAAAATTAATATGAAGCAGATGTCTCTCTTGTTCCAAATGAGACCAGGCTACAGTTTAGTACATGTTTACCAGGTTTATAGAAATACAAGTAATATTAAGTTAACTGAGTTACACTATTTTTCTTGAGATTCTACATTATATTAGACAAAGTATTATTAGCTTGGTTTGATCCATTAAAACTGCTACTATGTCAATCGTATCCCAGCAGGTCTGAAGAGCCTTGGTATTGGGCGAAATGCCTTGTCGGCACAGGATTTGGCAAATATGGTGTGGTTAACATATAGTTACTCAGTCTTCTTTACTTTTACTCAGAAGTTCTTATTAATAAGTACACTTTTATAGTAGATTGGTTCATTCAAGGATTTCGGATGTTATTTAAATTACACTGATATTCTTCACATCCAGGAGCTCAGTCTGTCAATGGCACCATCCCAAACATTCCTTCCCCTACCTTGCCTACTTCAACCATACCTCAAGCTAATGGCCAGACAGGTGAAGTGTATGCAAATGGAATGCTTCATTATCCCCGTAAGTGTAAATATGTTTTGTTTGTATGTGTTTTAAAATTAACAATCTATGTTAGTTAATTATCTTAGTTAATTTTTGTAAAAAATCCACAAGATTAAAGAACCGAATAAAGAGAGCATAAACAGCGACTGTCACTTCTATAAAGCGTCCACAGCTAAAAGAACGGAGCACCACTAAATATCAACCTCCTGCCCCTTCGATTCGCGGCCCCACACACTAACAATTAATCCGAGTCTGACATACAGAGCAGACAAGAAACAAATCTAGGGTGAAAGTTACAACGTGGAAATAGTAAAATACACCCTGCGAAAGTAGTGGTTTTGACACATCGCCCATCAGATATCTTTCTTATTAAGGTACATTTTTATCTTCCCACGTTGTTAGCACCCAGGTGTCAGGCCTGTATGTACAATACTTTTGTTTTTGTTTTCTAGTTTTGTGGAATTATTCGTCTATAAAGGTGAATGTTTCTTAGTTATAAACAGATAGATACTTTATATGTAACTTTAATATCCTGGTTGAAATTGTAGCTTAGCAGATTTTTATTTTCGATTAGATTAAATACTTTTTTTTTAAATTCTAAACTCCATTTAAATTCATGTCGATTTGTGACTGCTATCAAAGTGGACCTTTAAGTGTATTGAATGAGTTCTTCTGATATTTTGTATTTTCAAGCTATGTGACACACGGATAAATGAACTGGTCAGATATCCCGAGACTCGGTCATAGTCATCTCTAATTTAGAACTGCTGACCAGAGAGTGGGTAACCGGTTACCAAAATTCGCCACCTGTGGGGATATTCTTAACAGAATAGCAAGATTTTCAGTCACAGCCTATACACACTCCCTCCCCTATCACCATCGAAAGCTGCGTTAAATGTGATTCGGGATTTCTCAGAAGTTTGTTAGGGCGTTAGATCTTGAAGATACATGTTCAAGTGATGTATTATAATACTGCAGGGAATCCTGCTTTTCAGTTGTGCGTACCCTATACACACTCCCTCCCTTTTATTATTTACAGACACTGCAGCAAAACTCAGAAGGAGGTGCACATCTTCCCCATCCTCTCCCATAAACGTTGGAGGGAAACCAGCTTACAGGGAACAAATATTTTGTTTTTGGTTTATAAGCAGATTAGTTTTTAATAGAAGTTACAATCGACCATTTGCATCACACTATTTATGGCGTTGGTAGTGCAACTAGCAAATAGGAAAACAAAACCTTTTATTTAAAACATGTTATAGTATGTCCGGTTGCGGATCTTAAGGTCCAAAGTTCGAGCCACATTTTGCCGCAGAACATGCGCTTCGCACTTTAAAGTACGCACAACTGAAAAGCAGGATTCCCTGCAGTATTATAATACATCACTTGAACATGTATCTTCAAGATCTAACGCCCTAACAAACTTCTGAGAAATCCCGAATCACATTTAACGCAGCTTTCTTTGGTGATAGCCCACTTTACGTTGATGTCAGCTGTTTACGCGTGGCTATGTATTTTTTAACAGATGTTTCCTCAATTCTGTCATGGAATCTTTATTTTTGAGTGGAATGTACATCAACTGGAATTGCTTTGGTTGCGACTGAACCAGTTTTAAATGAATTTCAATTATTGGAACATGGCGATCTGTATGAAACTGAAACGTTGAGTTCTTTTTTTTTTCTGTCTGTTCCTAGAACAGTTA
Organism: Limulus polyphemus; assembly: GCF_000517525.1. Lineage (NCBI taxonomy): Eukaryota > Metazoa > Arthropoda > Merostomata > Xiphosura > Limulidae > Limulus > Limulus polyphemus. Next base: position 44,749 of record NW_013669415.1, read on the forward strand.
TACACGTTCGGCTCATTTTCTGTAGACTTAATTAAGGTTGTAGAGTTAAGATTACGTCCTCGAATTAGGAACATTAACACATTAGACGTAAACTTTATTTTCAGGCTGAAACATAAAAGGTTTAGTTTTTTTATCTCTTTCAGCTCAAGCATTACCAAATGGCGAAGCGCTCCAACCTTCTGCTTATCCGAGTTTACATGCTTATCCGGGAATCGGTAAGCCTTCACTTCTGGATACATCTTTACTTTTCAGAAAATTGTCTTTTACAAATGGTGTTAAACGTAACATAAGTACTCTGGTCCTCATATTCGTCCATTTTGTTTCATTGGGTGCAGTAAATCCATCTTACTTCATTATTGTAAAACAATTTAGTTTTTTAATCATCCAACAGCTGTTTTTAATTTGCTGCGAAATAAATCTCCTGGTTCTATAATAATTGATACTAGATAACTGATATCATGTAGTTATAATAATTGATAGTAGATAACTGATATCACGTAATTATAATAATGGTGTTTTGATAGTAGATAACTGATTTCACGTAATCATGATAATAATGGTGTTTTGATAATAGATAACTGATATCACGTAATTATAATAATGGTGTTTTGATAGTAGATAACTGATTTCACGTAATTATAATAATTGTGTTTTGATAGTAGATAACTGATTTCACGTAATTATAATAATAATGGTGTTTTGATAGTAGATAACTGATTTCACCTAATTATAATAATTGTGTTTTGATATAGATAACTGATTTCATGTAATTATAATAATTGTGTTTTGATACTAGATAACCGATTTCTCGTAATTATAATAATGGTGTTTTGATAATAGATAACTGATTTCACGTAATTATGATAATGGTGTTTTGATAATAGATAACTGATTTCACGTAATTATAATAATGGTGTTTTGATACTAGATAACTGATTTCACGTAATTATAATAATGGTGTTTTGATAATAGATAACTGATTTCACGTAATTATAGTAATGGTGTTGTTCTAAAATGTTTGCTCTATTCATACGAAACAATTTACGGTAATTATTTTCACGTTAGTTTTACTTTATTTTCATTGTATATTTTCCGTATGTAAAAGCCGTTGTACATGTTTCACTCTTAGAATAACAAATTCAACATTGGCTGAATTTTTTCATTATAACCATAACTGAACTGAAATTTGGTTTAAATTTCGCGCAAAGCTACACGAGGGCTATCTGCGATAGCTGTTCCTAATTTAGCAGTGTAAGACTAGAGGGAAGGCAGTTAGTCAACTTCACCCTCCGCCAACTCTTGGGCTACTCTTTTACCATCGAATAGTGGAATTGACCGTCACATTATATCGCCTCCACGGCTGAAAGGACGAGCATGTTCGACGATCGGAAATCGAATACGCCACCCTCAGATTGCAACTCGAGCGTCTTAACTACCTGACCATGCTAGGCTTCAAAGAAGAAGTAAATAATCATCCACGTCAGGAAACAATTACTAAAAGATCTTAAGGCTGATTTTTTAGTGAAATTGGGAACAATAAAACTCTTTCCCTAGATATAAGAAAAAAAAGAACGCAATAAACATATGGACATTAAAATCCATAAGTCATGTAAACAATTGCGCATTTAAAAAATGAGCATAAGTTTCCTCTGTAATTCCAAAATGGTCGCGACAGAGTTTCACTGGATTCCTCATCCAATAGATGATAAAAGAAAATTAAATAACATCTGATGAAAAAATAGATGGCACGCTAACCATTAGGTCACGCTCAGTACTCGTTTGCTTCACTGTCGCAGGAAATCCGCGTTTCTTAAATTTATATCCTGTGTTAAATCGAAGCTCAAATTCACCTGAAAAAAGTGATTTATTATTAACACAAATTTCGGTCATTTTGAATTTTATTTAAAAAAAAACGGAATTTTGGACTGGACATGCATATATTCAATAATATTACACACTTTTTTCTTAGAGCAGTTCAACAAGTTACGACAATATATATATACTTGTTTTATCAACTATTAGGCCAAAGCTCCATAACTTACCTTTTCCTAAACTCTTGTATAACAACTCCTACCTGGTTCTTCCTTTTCTTTTTGAGCGTGAGTTGGCAATCTGGATTTCGGAGCTGGCGAGACGGTTTTGAATCCGTGCAATACCACAAAATATTTCCTACACTTTAAGAGGTGTGTGAGTTATAAGAGCGACAGTCATTCTACAGAGTAACTAGAGACGCCACCATACTAAAACACACCAATATAATATACTTAAACAACTAGAGATGTCACCGTATCCAAACACACCAATATAATATACATAAACAACTAGAGACGCCACCGTACTCAAACACAACAGTATAATATACATAAACAACTAGAGACGCCACCGTACTCAAACACAACAGTATAATATACTTAAACAACTAGAGACGTCACCGTATCCAAACACACCAATATAATATAATTAAACAACTAGAGGTGTCACCGTATCCAAACACACCAATATAATATACATAAACAACTAGAGACATCACCTACTCAAACACACCAATATAATATACTTAAACAACCAGAGAATAATTAGTGGATGGTATGCTGTTGCTAACTAGATGCCTTCCCTCTTGTCAGTTGTTCATAACTAGGGTCGGCTGAGATAGCCTTGGTAGCTTTGTTATAAATACAAAGCCTCCCAGTGGCTCAGAAGTAAATCTGAAGGCTTATAACGCTAAACAATAAAAAATATAAATACAAAATATATTTTACCTTCTTGTGAATGATTGAAGCTCCTTGTTGCACTTATTCTATTATTATTTTCACTTATTCTTTCATTATCACATGATTTTTGTCTAAGTAAACATTATCTTAATACAACCCTCATCCAAACCTGAAATTGAATTTACACATATCATTGGAGTGTTATCTAAAACCAAGAGGGAATCCTCAATAGCCGCGGCACTTAAAATTCTGTTAGAGTAAATTAACATATGAGACTTTTTTTTTTCTCTTAGCTATATTTTTCGCTGCAAGCAATACCAAGTGTGAGGCGCGCGTATATCCGATTCGATTTCATTACTCATCAGGATCTCTACCAGCCTACCCTCAAACTGAAATTATTTTTGGCAGGATTAGAGTAAATTAATCAATGAGACCTTGAGCGTGGCCAAGTACATCAATTCGAAAGGGTTTAATCTCTTGAGTTCAAAACTGTACTTAGATCTCAACTCGGTCAAGAGATGACGGAACTATGAGCTAAGAGTTTGTACTTCAAATAAAACAACAACTCAGAGCCATTTTATGAGACGTTAATTAGCCACCTGTCCTCTAGTCTATTCTTTCCAAGTTAAGAGGTCTCTCTGTGAGCCAGTGGTAAATTTACAGACCTAAAATATTAAAATCTGGGGTTTGATTCCTCGTGGTAAACAGAGTGCTAATAGCCCATTGTGTAGCTTTGGGATAAAAACAAAGTTAGAAGAAGGGGCTGTGCGCAGGCAGCTATTGTTTAGTCTTGACTTTAACATCTATACTATGACTTCAACAGTTCCAGCTCAGCCTCTGACTTCGATCTGATAAACTTTATCAACGAATAAATATTCGAATAAACGCGCAAACATATTCATGTTGAATGTTTTATAATAATATATTACAGTTAAACATTTTATTATTTTTCAGCCGCCGCATATCCTGCAGGGTACGGGCAGTTTGCTCAAGCACTGACCCAACAGCCAACACTTATTCCCCAGTCTCAAAGGGAAGGTAAGTACCTAAAGTTTGGCCAGAAAAATCAACAACGACAAAAAACAAGAGGAATTAAAGTATATATATATATATATTAACTGGTTTGGTTTGTTTATTTCGAATTTCCGCGCAAAGTTGCACGAATACAGGTTGGCCATATTTGAAGAGAAGTCGTTCCCATTGGAATACCCACCGTTAAAAACAGTATAACTGTTATAAATGAACAGAAATGGAGTATATTTTTACATGAATTCTAGTAAATTGAAATTTAGGTACAGTTGTTTCATTATTTATAAAGTTATCAAACAAATCATTGAAAACCCGGATCAAATCTTTTAGGTCTATTTTAGTATACAATGTAGTTTGTTTTTGTTTGTTTGTTTTTTTGGAATTTCGCGCAAAGCTACACGAGGGCTATCTGCGCTAGCCGTCCCTAATTTAGCAGTGTAAAACTAGAGGGAAGGCAGCTAGTCATCACCACCCACCGCCAACTCTTGGGTTACTCTTTTACCAACGAATAGTGGGATTGACCGTCACTTTATAACGCCCCCACGGCTGAAAGGGCGAGCATGTTTGGTGTAACGGGGATTCGAACCCACGACCCTCAGATTACGAGCCAAGCGTCCTAACCACCTGGCCATGCCGGGCCCCCTGCCCGTGGTACCTGAGCATCTGAGGCACATTTAGTCTATAAGTGGGGATATGAACACAGTTTCAGAAATGTCACCTCAGGGGTTCAGAAGGAACAAGAACAGGAACATAAATCTGAAGACAGATTCTTGTTCGGCAATCTTGGAACCTACTTATACACTTCCAGCATGTGGGGTGACCTTCAGGGCGCGTTTTGACCCTCATGATAAACCCTTGAGAGGGGAGCTACGCCATACTTTTATAGTTACTTCAAGTAACAGGCAATAATGTATAATCATGTCTAAGTTTATAGTTACTTCAAGTACCAGGCAATATTGTATAATCATGTCTATGTTTATAGTTACTTCAAGTACCAGGCAATATTGTATAATCATGTCTATGTTTATAGTTACTTCAAGTACCAGGCAATATTGTATAATCATGTCTATGTTTATAGTTACTTCAAGTACCAGGCAATATTGTATAATCATGTCTAAGTTTATAGTTACTTCAAGTAACAGGCAATATTGTATAATCATGTCTATGTTTATAGTTACTTCATCTAAATTGAGAGTATACAAAATACTTTAACGTATTTAACCCTATAATTATCGTTAAAGAATCCACGTGAATATCCTCATCGACTTTTTTAACACATTTTTCTAAACTTTTTATCCGCCAAACTGCTTGTGGGTCGTTGAAACCGTCAGAATACTTAATAACACCTGAGTCACATACACACACAACACAAAGTTTGAACATTTAATTTTAGTAATTACTGCTAGGACTTCTTATGTGTTTTGCATAGAAAATGAACGATTTCACCTAGTTTATTTGTATGGTTCTTTACCCTGGGTAGCATAACAAACAAAAAAATATTAAATTATTTAACATGATTAAATATGTGGGCTCCAAATGTGTAGAGCAATGTACAGGTCGATAATTTGAGGGTTTAAATAGGGTTGGTTTGGTAATTTAGTTAAGCACAAAGCTACACAAAGGGCTACCTGTGCTCTGCTCACTACTGGTATCGAAACCCGGTTTCTAGCGTTGTAACTCCACAGACATACCGCTGTGCCACTGGGGGGCTTTAAATAGGGAGTAATATAACTGACTTTTCAGCCACATGCCCATCACCAGCCTTATAGTAGGATATTTGGCCAGAAAAATGACTCCAATTAATCTTTTTAAAAGCTACTTTCAAAATTTTTGTATTATCAAATTTCACTACGCTGTAATCTACCATTTATGGCCATTGCTAATGTTTTAACTTTTCCACCTTAAATGTATTTCAGAAGTTTCTCTTTAGAAATCCAGATGTCGTGTTTGTTGTTGTTTTTCATTATATTACTTAATCACTTTGCTCCACACTTTTATTACGACAACCGCCATCTATCGGTAATGTTAAAAACTAAAGTTACTGATACAGGCAAACTGAAAAAGCTGAATATTTATTTTTTCTTTTAAGGGAATTAAACAACTTATAAATTACTATTAAAATCCTATAATTATCTTGTAAATATTTTATAGCCACTGGATAATAGATTAAAAGTACATTTGATTACTGAAACAAGTTATTAGGTAGTAGGTTCTCTATTTTATTAAACCAGTAAAATGTTTCCAAGTCTTCTGAGAGGACACATGTTAGTTGATATTATGATGTCACGTTTCAGGCTTTGTCACTAAAAAGAAAATTACTTTTTATTTAATAATTTCGTGAAATAGGTCTGGCTTGCCTAGTGGTTAATGTATCCGGACTACGAATCCAAGATTATATGGTCCATAAAAATACGCTCCGCACTTTGAGATCTTGCGTGCGCTATAAGAATAGCAGTTAAATCCCACTAATCGATCAGATAAGAGTAGCCAAAGAGTCGGAGGTATTTACTGTTGCCTAGCCAACTTTCCTCTAGTCTATCAGTTCAAAATTAGGGACGGGTGTGAACAAATATTCATTGAATAGCTTCACGCGAAATTCTGAAACAAACAATTTCGTAAAGTTAATAAGAGTTTCGGAGAAAATTTATACACAAAGAATTGATAATTTATCATTTATTCGACGGCTTTTACAAAACAATATTTGTTGGTTTGAGAAGTAACAGTGTCACAAAATGGCCCGATTGTATCCATGACAAGTAACAATATCACAAAATGGCCCGATTGTGTGTGTTTGTAATTAAGCACAAAGCTACGTAATGGGCGATCTGTGCTCTGGCCACCACGGGTATCGAAACCCGGTTTCTAGCGTTGTAAGTCCGCAGACATACAGCAGTGTCATTGGGGGGGGGGGGCGATTGTATCCATGACGAGTAATAATGTCACAAAGTGGCCCGATTGTATCCATGACAAGTAACAATATCACAAAATGGCCCGATTGTATTCATGACAAGTAATAATGTCACAAAATGGCCCGATTGTATCCA
>NW_013669415.1:52532-53631 GCF_000517525.1 Limulus polyphemus
GTAGCTTTGTGCTTAACTTCGAACAATAACAACTAATGCATTTACAAGATAATATGATCAGTATTGCTTTCTCAGCACTTATCAAATCCCACTAACTAACTAACTTACTCTTATCTAAACATCATTACTTCTCTGTTCCAGAATTATCTGGCGTAATTTAATTCATTTCACATACCTCTCAGTAAATTTACAAGTCCACAAGTGCAGAGCATTTCTGCCTTAGTTTTTTAGTTGCAATGATTTCTAGGTTTTTATTGTACGAAACTGAGAGACATTTCTTCGTTTTTCTGATATACAGAAACGTAGTGTTAAACATCATAACACGTGTGAAATATTACATATACGATAAACAGTTCTGTAAGTTATTGTGAAATAGAACATATATGATAAACAGTTCTGTAAATTATTGTGAAACAGTACAGATATGATAAACAGTTCTGCAAGTTATTGTGAAATAGTACATATACAATAAACAGTTCTGTTAGTTATTGTGAAATAGTACATATATGATAAACAGTTCTGTAAGTTATTGTGAAATAGTACATATATGATAAACAGTTCTGTAAGTTATTGTGAAACAGTACAGATATGATAAACAGTTTTGTAAGTTATTGTGAAACAGTACAGATATGATAAACAATTTTGTAAGTTATTATGAAATAGTACATATATAATAAACAGTTCTGTAAGTTATTGTGAAATAGTACATATATGATAAACAGTTCTGTAAGTTATTGTGAAACAGTACAGATATGATAAACAGTTCTGTAAGTTATTGTGAAAATAGTACATATATGATAAACAGTTCTGTAAGTTATTGTGAAACAGTACAGATATGATAAACAGTTCTGTAAGTTATTGTGAAATAGTACATATATGATAAACAGTTCTGTAAGTTATTGTGAAATAGTACATATATGAATAAACAGTTCTGTAAGTTATTGTGAAATAGTACATATATGATAAACAGTTCTGTAAGTTATTGTGAAACAGTACAGATATGATAACCAGTTTTGTAAGTTATTGTGAAACAGTACATATATGATAAACAGTTCTGTAAGTTATTGTGAAACAGTACATATATGATAAACAGTTCTGT
>NW_013669415.1:54591-58658 GCF_000517525.1 Limulus polyphemus
TAAACAGTTCTGTAAGTTATTATGAAACAGTACATATATGATAAACAGTTCTGTAAGTTATTGTGAAATAGTACATATATGATAAACAGTTCTGTAAGTTATTGTGAAATAGTACATATATGATAAACAGTTCTGTAAGTTATTGGTTCCGGCTTTTATCTTTTTAATCTGCGGAATGTATATAACACACAGAGATGTTTCAAACACACACACACATACACGTATAGCTCAGTTGTAATTAACATGTAAATTGCATTTGGATACTTGAAAACACGTGGTCGATAGAAACGTTTCAGAGGAGACATATATCACAATCGTTTTTATAAATTACTTTAGATTTCGTATTGAAATTTTAATCAGTTTTTCTTTCATGTAAAATTGATTGAAGATAAGCAATGTGCGTTTTGTTCTGCAATCAAACTTTGTACACAATTCTATGAGATCAAATGCAATCCATGGATATATATATATATAATATGTCTTTCCTGGGATTTCGATTATTCGAATACAGACTTATCAAAGTTATGTATATAATTTGATTTTTTAGTATCACTATTTTTTCAATATTTCTGCTGGAAAGAGCATGCGAATTGATGTTGGTTTTCTTGCTTTCAAATCCAATAACCAATACTAGATTACGTAATCGTGTATTTGTTATTCTTCCTCAGGGCCAGAAGGATGTAACTTGTTTATCTACCATTTGCCACAGGAATTCGGCGATGCTGAACTCATGCAGATGTTCTTGCCTTTCGGAAATGTCATTAGTGCTAAAGTTTTCATTGATCGTGCGACCAATCAAAGCAAGTGCTTTGGTGGGTTTGTTTCAAAGACAGAATTTGTCGCTCTTCTCAATCAATCATTTTTGTATTTGAAAAGTTTTTTTTCTTCTTCTTCTTCTAATAAACATCTGAAATTGTTTTACACATTCGAACTTAAATAATAATAATGGATTTTTTGTTATATACGTGAACAAAATGTTAAATACGTCCCAGACTTGTCTAAAGACAAAAATAAAGCTATTACTTATTGGTAATTAATATATAATAGAACAGATGTATTCGTATTTACAGCGTTTTTAGGGCACTGATAAATTGTGATTAAAGAGTGTTTTATATATATATTTTTTTTCGTAATACAGAGAGTAACGTGTTTTGTTTTTTCACCGGACGCTTTGCCTTTAGATTTTTTTTTTTAACAAAGAGAATTATTTTTCAGTCATAATTGTAAGAAGTTTCAGAGATTTCCATCTGCATGAGTCCTTATCAAGAAACTATGTTATTAGTTTAGAATAATAGTGCTATGTGGATAATTTCTTCAATTTTTCAAGTTTTGTGCAACGTTCTGTTCCTTTTAGTTCCTTATAATACATACAAATAATCGAAGCAAACGAAACAAACTTTTATTATTTATTTATAGGCTTTGTAAGCTTTGATAACCCTACAAGCGCCCAAACCGCGATCCAGGCCATGAATGGATTCCAGATTGGAATGAAACGCTTAAAAGTTCAGCTAAAGCGGCCAAAAGACACCAACAGACCATATTAATACTGAGGCCAATTCTTATTTTATGGAAATTCAAGGTAAGGCTTATTGAAACTTATCTGCCATTAAGTTTTCCCTGCTTCGTAAAATCCGTATCTGTTACCAAGCGGGAGGCGTAGTACTATACTTCAGTATAGTGTTGCTGCTGGCATTCATAAAATCTCTAATCTTTTAGTCCTATAACTGACAGTAACGTTAATGTCAATAATAACAGACGAAATTTCCTTTGTATTGTACGTAGAAAATGGAGACATGTGGGTTAGGGCGCTATACTCACAATCTGCGAGCCGCGAGTTCGAATCCCATCACCGAACATGCTCGCCCTTTCAGTCGTGGTAATGTGATGGTAAATCCCACTTTTAGTTGGTAAAAGAGGGGTCCTAGAGTTGACAGTGTGTGATGTTAACTAGCTGCCTTCCCTCTACTCTATCACTTCTAAATTGACCGTCACAGTATAACGCCTCCACTGCTGAAAGGTGGAGCATGTTCGTTGTGACGGGGAGTCGAGCGAGCACCCTAACCACCAGGCTATGCCAGGCCACCATTTTTCCAACTACTAATTCGAAACGTTTTTGTTTTATACGTAGCCGCTGTATAATGGTGTCACAAAGTAGCTAAAGATAACTTGATTAATCTGATGAAGAGCATATCTTTGGCTGATCAAAACGCAGCACTGTTTTGCTGGAAAATTGGGTTGGGCGTGACCAAGTGATGGCGCACTACGGATCTAAAGGTCCGGGGCTCGAGACGTGATGCTGTTGTGCATGCTTCGCATATTCAGCGGGTGCTGCTGCCTGGTTGTCTTTTCTTTTCTCAGTTGTTCAAAATTAGAGACGGTTGATCTTGAATCCAAGGGATCTCTGATCTTTCTATTTAGTTGATCTTGAATCCAAGGGATCTCTGATCTTTCTATTTAGCTCACGTGCATCTAAGGTATCGATCGGGTTGAAAACTCAAATTCAGTTTCCTGAAATATCAAATTGCGCGATGCCATGTTATCTTTGAAAATATATTATAGAACATAAGACGCACGTGCGCATAGATGATAATACACAAATAGTTAAATACAGTGTATCTTTATCCGCCTACCACAGTAAATCCATATAAACGTCCCTTTGACAGCATTCTCTATCATCATCATTGCTAGTATAATAAGGGTTGACATAGCTCTAAACTAGTGTTTCCTAGCGGTCGTCTTATGGAATGTAAACTGGTGTCCCCTAGCGGTCGTCTTATGGAATGTAAACTGGTGTCCCCTGGCGGTCGTTTTACGGAATGTAAACTGGTGTTCCCTAGCGGTCGTCTTATGGAATGTAAACTGGTGTCCCCTAGCGGTCGTCTTATGGAATGTAAACTGGTGTCCCCTAGCGGTCGTCTTACGTAATGTAAACTGGTGTTTCCTAGCGGTCGTCTTATGGAATGCCATCCTGTATCTACAAACGTGTTTCATTTGGCAGTACTTCTTATAAATTGAACTTTTTGGAACCTAATGTCCCTCTGAAACATCGTAACTTCAATTATAAATCATATATCATTACTTCAGAAAGCAGTGGGCTACGTAACAGCCCCTACAGGATGTTAGGAGAATGAAAGCAAATGGCAATAAGATAATTAAGATACGACTTGAAATGTTTAAGTCTCATCTTAGCGCAAAGATGCGTTGCTGTACAGTAACTTCAAAAGCCTAATGAGATGATCACCACCCAGTCTTTTGTGATTGCCTATCTGTCACTGTTTCTGGCAACCACTAATTGAGGAAGAGGCGTTGTCACATTCCACTATTTAATATCAAAAATGCTAGAAGATTAATCCGCTAATGTGTGTGTGTGTATATATATTTACTAACTACTAACGAATCGTGTACAGAGCTGAATTTTATATATTTTCTGCAATATTATAATGATATTAAAATAACGAGATATTCCTCTATTAAAACTAAAGTATTTAAATGGCACATACACAATCGTCTAGTCAACGCACATTTTCATCATCCCTTATTTATGCGACTATAATTCATTTTAATTACGGGAATGAATTTGATAGGAATTTTTTAATGCATGTTTGTTTGTTTTGGAATTTCGCGCAAAGCTACACGAGGGCTATCTGCGCTAGCCGTCCCTAATTTGGCAGTGTAAGACTAGAGGGAAGGCAGCTAGTCATCCGCACCCACCGCCAACTCTTGGGCTACTCTTTTATCAACGAATAGTGGGATTGAGCGTCACATTATAGCGCCCCCACGGCTGAAAGGGCGAGCATGTTTGGTGTGACGGGGATTCGAACCCGCGACCCGCAGATTGCGAGTCGAGCGCCCTAACCACCTGGCTATGCCGGGCCATTAGCTACATATTAGGCACATTAGATAACTAGCATTGCAACTGTAAACAGTCCTCATTTGGAATGCCTTTACAATATACTGTTTGTTTGTTTGTGGTTAAGCACATAGCTACACAAAAGGCTATCTGTGCTCAGCCCACCACGGGTATCGAAACCCGGTTTCTCGCGTTATAAGTCCACACTTACCGCTAT
>NW_013669415.1:59505-63643 GCF_000517525.1 Limulus polyphemus
GGTTGTTATGACTAGCAGCCTTCCCTCTAGTCTTACACTGCCAAATTAGGGACGACTAGCGCAGATAGCCCTCGTGTAGCTTTGCGCGAAATTCATTTTTACCATGCACAACTTCACCATTGATATTTACAATATTCTTGTTGTAATTTTGACGTGGTCGTTTTCTTCTACTGTTTGTTGCATTATTAGTACTTCCCAATACACTTTTTGACTACTTTCCCCACGTCTTCCACTCAATTTAACAGAAATTGACAATCCATCACATCAAGAATCACAACAAAAGCATGCTAAGTACTTGAGCATCTAGGCCTTTTACATTTGCAAGATAAAGGTTCCATTGGGAAACAAACAAATTGTATTTTTTTTCGACAGTTGTTGAAGCAGGCGTCAGCTATTTAGATCCACAGATTTGAAGTAGCCAGTGATCCTTGGTCTTATATTTTAAAAGTGAAATTATTAAAACTATTTTGTTTTTATTTTAAAGATAAAAATGTTGATATTGTTTTAAATATTTAATATCCAAATTTGTTTAGGAACATTGATATTAACATATTACTAACATTGTTACTCATGTTATTTTTACTATAGGTAGAAAACTAGGGTGACTAAAGTGACGTAACTATATTATGTTAGAATGTTTTAAAAACTTTCATTAATTTTGAAATGTTGTATCCAAGAATCCAAAAAGTTTAAAAATAGGGTATTCAAAAGGTTTAAAAATATGGTTTCCAAAATGTTTTAAAATAGGGTATCCAAAAAGGTTTAAAATATGGTATCCAAAAGGTTTAAAAATATAGTATCCAAGAGGTTTAAAAATAGGGTATTCAAAAGGTTTAAAAATATGGTTTCCAAAATGTTTTAAAATAGGGTATCCAAAAAGGTTTTTTTGGATACTATATTTTTAAACCTTTTGGATACCCTATTTTAAAACCTTTTGGAAACCATATTTTTAAACCTTTTTGGATACCATATTTTTGTTTTAAAATAGGGTATCCAAAAAGGTTTAAAAATATAGTATCCAAGAGGTTTAAAAATATAGAATCCAAAAGGTTTAAAAATATAGTATCCAAAAAGGTTTAAAATATAGTATCCAAGAGGTTTAAAAATATGGAATTCAAAAGGTTTAAAAATAGGGTTTCCAAAAGGTTTTAAAATATGGTATCCAAAAGGTTCAAAAATATAGTATCCAAGAGGTTTAAAAATAAGGTTTCCAAGTGGTTTAAAAATATGGTTTCCAAAAGGTTTGAAAATAGGGTTTCCAAAAGGATTAAAGAAAGAGTCTCCAAAAAATAAAAAATAGTCTACAAAACGGTTCAAAACTGGGTCTCCAAAAGAGTTAAGAAAAAATAGAAAAGTGTCTTCCAAATCAGTAGTTCCTTACTGTTTTAGATAGCACAACCATAATTTATTCCTGACTGATAATGTAGAAAATATTCATTTGATTGATTCGGTTTGGCTGTTTATTGTAACTAATTGGTTCATGTTTAACAATGGCGGTGGCTGTAGTTTGGAATTCATTACCTTTTCGAATGGATTTCACTTTGCATAACAAATGTGTAAGTTCCATATTGAAACATATTGTACATCTTAATATACCTTAGATAACGTATGTATAGAGAAATGTAACTAGACATTTGATAACCGTTTTTCAAATGCTTATCCAAATCTATCATTCATAAAATCCATAAGTCGTTATCAAATCACATAAAGTGCCACCTTGCGTTAATTGACGATGGTTTCTTTACTTCTAATTACACTCTTTCAGTCCTCCTGCCAACGAAACACGGCACATTTATTTTAAGATGTTTTACTTATTTTATCTGAACTTCTGTCCACTGTAATTCACATCGTAAATACACACTAGAAATACAACTTTGATACACTTCTTATATTGTTTCCATTTTCAGTTGCCAAGAGCGAGAAGAAGATGAAACTCCGTTGCTGGGCTGGAATCACGTGATCTTCTTGTATCTTCTCCTTTCCATCAATGGTTACAGTCCGTGATGTGGACCTGTAATTTTTTCTCATAAACTCAGAAAGCCTAGGAAGTGGGCTCAAATATGAATTATATATACACATATATATGTGAATATATATATATATATAAATGACTCACTACAGAAATAGATTTGCCACTGTAATTTAAAAAAAAAAAAAGCTAGGACAAAAACGACATTGTAGTTGATTAGAAATTTTTTGCTTTAATATGTATTAATTTAATAGACATGATTCTAAGAATTTTTAACCATTTTGCAGCCTCAAGCCTAGCTGAACAACAATGTGATGATTTTTGAGATTGAAAGGATTATTTTAAAATTGATGCTTTAGATTGTAATATCATAACTGGATTTAATGGGATGTCATTATTGTACTTAAACATACGTCATGTCATATCCTTTGCTCATAAATTACCATTTGTAGAAGCTATTGGAACAGAATGGCGAATAGAATAGCAAGTGTTTTCATCGTGTATACACCAAATTGTTGTAGCTTAGTGAACTTATCATCATCATCACCATCAAGCCAGAAGAAGGAAGAAAAGGACGAATAATTGAGAGCGATAGGTAATTTTTGGTTGCAGACTTATTAATACGTTTCGTGTTTCTCAACCTTCGCACTTTATCTCTCAGACGTTTCGCCATAGTTAATTTAGGGTTAAATAAGTGTTCTCATGTTTAAGCTTCAGGCATTCCATTTTCGTTATTAGATTTTTTCTCTTAAATTGCACAAAAATGTGCAGAAGTAAATATATTTATTTTGTCGTGCTTATTTATTTATCCATTAATAATGTACCAAATTGAATAAGGTCGAGGTAGGCCTAACTTTTCATATGCAGTTACACGAATCTCCCAGTCATTGTAAGACATTAATTTTTTTTATCACAGCGCTAGATGGCGTTTTAGGCATAGGTTAGTTTTTTTAGCGAGCTGGATTGTGGATTCGAAATACGAAAATATATATATATATTGAACCGCACTTTGGGGCTTTGTCTGCGTTATAAAAGTGGTGGTCATATCCCACTTTTCGATTAGAGCAGACCAACAGGTGACGTTAGGTGCTGTTGACTATCTGCCTTTCCTTTAGTCCATCAGTTCAAAGCTAGAGACTAGTGCAGATAGCCCTTGTGTAACTTTGTGCGAATATCCGAAAGAAGCAAGCAAAATATAGGTTAAAAGTTTTTATCCTAGTCGTTTTTTTATAGATTAAAATATTAAAACATCTTACCCAGCAACCTGAAAACCAATTAATAATGTGAGCTAGAAGAATGCTGAGGAAATTCAACAGAATAATTAAATGTAAAATTAGAAGATCATAAAATATAAAGTACAAGAGTTAAAACTGTTAAAATGCTGGATTTAAAATGTATATATCAGGAACTTTTTTTTGTTTCAGATAAGCATTAAAGAAAGCTTTAAAATGTTCTATAAAAGATACTTTCGAAAAAAGGAAACAGTTTTTAAAAAAGTAGGATTGTTTTTGAAGACCAGAAATAGGTGGCACAGCGGTATGTCTGCGGAGCTACAACGCTAGAACCCGGGTTTCGATACCCGTAGTGAGCAGAGCACAAACAGCCCATTGTTTAGCTTTGTGCTTAACTACAAACAAACAAACCGCACGATAACCGTATAGTAATTTTTGCCCCAACGTGGATTTCTTTTATTCTGGATATTTAGTGAGATGTTTGTATTATCCAGCTAACTAACTGTATTTCCTGTTGTGAAAACAGGAGAGAATTGTTACACGTTCGATGATAAAACTCCATCAGCACCAGCTAAGCAATGTGAATTCTCTAGAAACTGTTTTGGTAAGATAGTAATAGAAACTACTGACTATATATAGGTGAGCCTCAAAGAATATAACGTTTAGGTTTAACACGTGTTACTACTGTACAGTAATCGTCAGCATTTAGACCATCTCATTAACTGTCTCCTCAAAGTACATTAAACTGTGCTCCGGTTTTGCATCACATAAAATGGTGGGCTCTCTGTTTGGTTTTGTTTGTTTGTTTTGAATTTCGCGCAAAGCTACACGAGGGCTATCTGCGCTAGCCGTCCCTAATTTAGCAGTGTAAGACTAGAGGGAAGGCAGCTAGTCATCACCACCCACCGCCAACTCTTGGGCTACTCTTTTACCAACG
>NW_013669415.1:64614-75448 GCF_000517525.1 Limulus polyphemus
CCCACGGCTGAAAGGGCGGGCATGTTTAGTGGGACGGGGATTCGAACCCGCGACCCTCAGATTGCGAGTCGAGCGCCCTAACCACTTGGCCATGCCGGGCCCTCTCTGTTTGGATAAAAAACCTGTTGTCAATGATTTAGGCGAGCATTTAGTAAATCAAGTCCCTAAAACTTTCACGAGAATCTAGGGTTAAGCTGTGGTGTAAAAACAAATTACGGCAACTGAGCATAAGAGACAAAAAATTACGGCAACTGAGCATAAGAGACATTATCAGTTATATTCAAAATTATCAAAACTTTTAAACAGAAACAGCATTTAAAAAATAATAATCAAATTATTATTCTAAAAACTAAAGAAACGTTGTTGCACTTTGCAATGTGCAATAGAAAATAATCGCGTACAAATTTCGACGTCATCAAGACCTGTGTATAAGTGCTTCACGTCATCATCAGCCCAAGTCTGCTTCGAACGAACAAGTCTTCTCGAACCTGTGATTATAGTTTTCAAGTAAATGATAATATAACCACAAAGTTCAGAAGAGTTTTACCTAAAGTTTCAACACCGTAAGATTTGTTTATCTGAGAAGAACTGTTTACAATGGCTATATTTAGGTTTCTTATGAAATAATTAGATATATATTATTTACTTTAAGAGATTTTTTTTATATTCATATTTAACGCCAGGGCTTTTAATGTATAAAATAATAGTATTTTCAGCAGCCCTAAGATTCTCAATTTTTTAATTAGGTTCCCATCAAGTATTCATAATTTATTAAATGTTCCTTAAAATTCCGTAAAATTAAATACATATATATATATATATATATATATCATGTTTCCGCTTGTCTTCAGATGTCAATTTGGTGATGCCGTCAATTTTCACCAAACGCATATAACTGGTAGTTACATGGATGTGGGTGAAGGGGGAAATAATATTGTTTTTGTTTTTAATTATGCACAAAGCTACACGAGGGCTATCTGTGCTCTGCCCACCACGGGTATCGAAACCCGGATTCTAGCGTTGTAAGTCCGCAGACATACCGCTGTGCCACTGGGGGGCGGGAAATAATAAAGACAAAACTGGTGTTTTCGTCATAATATAATTTCGGAAAAACACAAGATATATGTTTAATACATCATCCTAAATTTATTCCTAAAAAAACAAAAAACAAATATATTGACGGAATGCCTGGAATAAGGCTGAATGAAGTTTGAGATATAATATAACACACGCCAAATCAATCGACTGCAGCCAGCTACGATACGATCTCAACGAAACAGTCTGGCTGCATATTGTAGTTATTGTTGAAAGGTGGATAACCAACTGTAACACCTAAAATAAAGATTAAAGCTTTGTTTTTGACCTCCCCATCCCTGATGGATCGGCGGTAAGTTTGAGGACTTACAACGTTAAAATCCTGGGCTCGATTCCTCGCGGTAGACTGAGCTCAGATAGTCCATTATGTAGCTTTGCGCTAAAACAACATAATCTCTGTTCGCCAGCAGGATATAACTCTCAGGTGTGTATCAGATACAGTATCTCACATCTTCGTAAATTATATGTTGATAAATGATACATTTTTGCTTACAAAGGCTTATGTACCGAGAGTTGTCGAACGTTACGAGACTAGGTACATAAATTTTACGAAAATATTTCTAAACAGTCTTAATTTTTGCCATCGCCATGAAAACGAAACAACATACCTGGACAATATTCAGAGGTCTTACACGTGAAAAGTCATATCTGCTTAATTCTTGTGTAGCTAATTAATCACGTAAATAATCAGGTAAGCAAAAAAATGTCTCTTTCAATCATTCTTTTGTAAATAATTATCTAATAAGAGTGTTTTACAATAAATCTCTTTAGGAAATGTTTGTAAATTTAATGAAAAGAAAGACGATGATGTTTGAGAGATAACGTTTTTTGATAACTTGTCGGTAAAAGAACTGAGAGCTAATTACGTGCATTGTAACAAGTGTAGCTCTTACTACTGGTATTTGATCTATGTATACAGGTATTTGATCTATGTATACAGGTATTTGATCTATGTATACAGGTATTTGATCTATGTATACAGGTATTTGATCTATGTATACAGGTATTTGATCACTGTATACTGGTATTTGATCTATGTATACAGGTATTTGATCTATGTATACAGGTATTTGATCTATGTATACTGGTATTTGATCTATGTATACTGGTATTTGATATATGTATACTGATATTTGATCAATGTATACTGGTATTTGATCTATGTATACTGGTATTTGATCTATGTATACTGGTATTTGATCTATGTATACTGGTATTTGATCTATGTATACAGTTACATGGAGTGTAATGTTAATTGTATATAGCATATCATCTCTTAAATGTTGAAAGTGAAGGAAGGGTGCCGATAAGCACCTACACTCAAGTCATTCTGTCACATTCTGCACTTATCATTATTGCTTGACGCACGCCATGCACACGGTTTTTCCATTAGCTGAACTTAAGTACTGTCGGAGTGAATGTCTTTCAGTTTCCAAATCTTGAACACCTATGATATATCTGGCAAATATAAGATATTGCTTTCTGGCATCATTTCTCAAAAACAACAAACAAATATCGTTTATTTATTTCTAACTTTAGTGGAGAAAATTGCTTTAAAGTATATTAACCCTAATATCTTTTTGCTACTATTTTCTGACATTTTTCTTTCTTGATCAATCTAAATGAATTTAGTATAATGGACAAGATCTAATATATATATATATATATAATTATTCCATGATAATCATATTAATCTTGAGCTTGTATGTTATTGTTTATGCTCTGAAAAAATAAAGATATCACTTATTAAAGCTTGTTAGTGTCAAAATTGGGTTTGTTAACAGGTGAAAGAATATTTCCAGGGGAAGTTTATAGGAATTCAAGAAACGTGTTAAGTGGATTTGTTAACAGGTAAAAGAACATTTCCAAGGGAAGTTTATAGGAATTCAAGAAACGTGTTAAGTGGATTTGTTAACAGGTAAAAGAACATTTCCAAGGGAAGTTTATAGGAATTCAAGAAACGTGTTAAGTGGATTTGTTAACAGGTAAAAGAACATTTCCAAGGGAAGTTTATAGAAATTCAAGAAACGTGTTAAGTGGATTTGTTAACAGGTAAAAGAACATTTCCAAGGGAAGTTTATAGGAATTCAAGAAACGTGTTGGAACGAGTTGATGCCATATCAGTCTCTTCAGCATCAACTTAACGAGTCTCTATACTCAGTCTGCAATAGCATGGATACCTGTTTCATTCTCCAGCTACTTGAGGTATGCGACTGTTGAATGGATATGTCGAAATGAACAGCTTATGTATGTGTAACTTGTGTCGCTTTTCCAGAAAGAGATCCTTCTTGATTATATTGTGTACTGTTGCCTGGGGCACATGGACTACCTTTACCACAGATCTTTATGTGTGTGGATTCTCACCTGTTACAAGACACTGCATTTTTCTTACCATAAGTGATTTACGACTTCTTGTAGATCTCTCTCTTGATGGTCCTGGTGTTCCAAGTTGATCCCATGCAATTAAGAGCAAATGATATTTCCGTCTTGCAACTTCCTTAGTCTAAACACGCCTTTTTCATACGAGTGTACGGAAACGACTGTCACATACCTTTCCCAAAAGACATCACACAACTTACAAATAATGTAAAAATGTAATTCTGATACATTCCATCCTACTGTGACTTCATATCTGCCGTGGTTGTCACGTGACTTTCTAATTTGCATATCGTTTTAGCATAACGTACTGAATCCTCCGTATTTTAGAAAAGTGAGAGCATGTTTGTGTGAAGTAATTATAAAAATAAATTCGAAACGGTATTGCAATTTTTAACATCATCTGTAAACTTCAACTAAAACAAATCATGGAAAAAATTTATCGTTCGTTATCTGTTTTAAATTATTTAATTATAAAAACACAAATCATCTATATAACTTTTCCTGGGATCTCAGCTCTTCTGAATTTGTTAGCTGACAACACTAGATGTAGTTATCATCTAAGATCAGGCCTCATCAGCCTGAAGAAAAGATAAATAAAAGAATCCCGTTAAAAATCTTCTTAATTACATATTTTTGCGTAATTTGTCAATGATCCCTATGTTTGATCTACACCAAGAAGTAAACTTTAATTTGTAGTACTTATCACAATATTACTTATGGTGAGCGAATAGCTGAACTTATAAGAACTTCTACAAAAATCTCGTATCTGAGATAGTGAGAGAATTTAATAAAGGCAATCGCTCATGCGTAGAGAACTAAATAAAATACACGAATAAATATCATGTCACAAACTAAAAACAAATTAAATTCCATTTGGCTTAATTATATATATATATATGATTAACTTAAAAACACATAAGATATGAATAATCGACATAATAGTTCTAAGATGGTCAATATTAGGAAATTCGCTTTATGAAGCATATATAGAACACAATAATTGTGAAAACATAAAACTTTGTTGATCGACCAATAATAAAAAGTGTATTTTCTGAAGAAGTATCCAGATGGATTAGCGTCTTTCAACTCTTATCAAAGGGTTTCCTTGACTTGCAATGCTAAAATCCGGGGCTTGATTCCCCGAGGTGGACTCGGCAGATAACCCAATGTTTATTAAATAAAAATAAACAAACAAAATTACCAAGAAGGGTTAAAAAAAACACTAAATAGATGAACATGTACAACATCAGATGGAGTGAGTCTACATAGACAATGTTTATCACAACTTTATTAAAGTATCATTAAAAAGAAGCTATATGAAATATTGAAATTGATATTCGAAAAATCACATTTTTTCCCCTAAATAATAGCTAATCATGGGTCGAATTATCAATATGTAAAAATATAATTACGTTAAATATGTTTATCAAAACTATTACGGAACAAAACGGATAAGGTAAGCTTTAAGGGTATAACGCAGAATATTGTGGATCGATCCCTGCAGTGTTTCACAGCACAATTAGTCCAAACCTTTTATGCAATGAATCTAATAACAACTCTATCTAATGTCTATACCGACAACCACAAATTAATTGTGCAGGTTTCATTTCTTGTTTAAGGAACAAGTTATCATCAAAATTAAAAGTAAAATATAAGAAAATCTGCACAAATTTGAGGAACAAGTTATAATCAAAATTAAAATTAAAATATAAAAAATCTGCACAAATTTGAGGAACAAGTTATCGTCAAATTTAAAAGTAAAATATAAGAAAATCTGCACAAATTTGAGGAACAAGTTATCGTCAAATTTAAAAGTAAAATATAAGAAAATCTGCACAAATTTGAGGAACAGTTTATAATCAAAATTAAAAGTAAAATATAAGAAAATGTGTACAAACTTGAGGAACGGGTTATAATCAAAATTAAAATATAAGAAAATCTGCACAAACTTGAGGAACAAGTTACCATCAAATTTAAACATTTGCGAGTAGTGGTAGTGACAATGAACATAACAATTATCAAATAAGACCTTATGAGTGAAAGTTAAGAATAAGTTGATAATATTTCTACCACGTCATACATGCTACATCCATTGCCGGTGAGGCCGTTCGCCCAATACCAGGGCTCG
This sequence comes from Limulus polyphemus, assembly GCF_000517525.1. Classification (NCBI taxonomy): domain Eukaryota; kingdom Metazoa; phylum Arthropoda; class Merostomata; order Xiphosura; family Limulidae; genus Limulus; species Limulus polyphemus. The sequence continues at coordinate 70,217 of NW_013669415.1, forward strand.
TGATTCGGAATTAATTTATACTGTATTGTTGAATATTATGAAGTCATTGTTGCTGTTGATGTTAGCTTGTATATGAATATAAGTGTTCATGTAGTTAAATAGAGTTTACGTTAGTTTTATGTTTGATACTTTGTCATGTAATTATCATTCTTAACTTTGTTTAACGCAAACTGGAGTTTATTATGAGACATTTCTATAAAAGTAAATAAAATCACGACCTATATCTCCAGAATGTAACTTTATTAGCTCAAAGCTCATGCAATCTTATTGTGAGTATTGTTTAAAATTATAGTTAGTTTTTGTGTTAAATTGTGTGGCTTTATTATAATTATTAGCAAGATTTTGAACTGTTTCACTGTTGTTCATTTTGGTCATAAGGGGAACCAGGATCGTTGCTAAGAGATCAGAAGTGATAAGTTCGTCAGAACGAAGGTTTCTATTTCTTTATTAAAGGAAGAAAAAAGGCTTGTGATCAGTTTTCAGTACAAATTCTTCATTAGGTTTCTTTATAATTTTACTAAGATAGGAAGAATTAGCTTAAGAGGAACCGTTTAATTTAATTAATTTTAGCTTCATTTAATTATTTAGTCACAGAAGAGAGTGCTTGCTTTATTTCTAGCCTACTTTCTGAACTTGTAACTTGGTTCTTGTGTTTAATTTTGTGCAAAATGTTTTGTCTAAAATAGCGCATCGTCTGCTTTACACACACACACATATATATATGGCTGGAAGAATTTTAAAAAGAAAACCCTGCTTGCCGCGGCAGAAAGCGTCGTCGTTTTGTGTAAGTTGCGTGTCGATCGGTACCGCAACGGCCGAAATACCGGCGTGACAGACCTTACACTCTTTAAAATCCTACATCACAATGAATAACAAACTGTTAACTGATGATTGATGATAAAATCTATGGCATAATATATTTAATATTTAATGTTATTTATCTATTTGTCACTAGATGCCGCCCCATGTGACTACAAATTACTGTCACTGAAATTAACGCATTTACTGAGGAATATACAATGTGCAACGTTCTGTTAGAAGGATCTTCCAAGAAGCCAAAATTTCGGAAATGTAATAAATATAAATCTGTGATGCAAATACTTTAAAGAATATACTATTTATATTTTCAAACCAATATAATTTAAGACTATAACTCTCTAGAGAGCGGGTGTTTATGACATGTTCAAGAAAACACTTTCGCTAGAGTTTTGATATCTTAAACTATTGTATATTTATAATCAAATACCAAGCCACGCTTGCTCTACATGTCCTAAGATCAATTGCGTTTTCATTGTGTATTATTCTTCATTTTTATACCGCCAGTGGTCGCTAGTTCTGTTTACATTGTTGTTTAATGACAATAATCGTAATATTCTATAAGGGAACATACATAATATCCCCAAGAAAACAATTTATTTATTGACTGCAAGTTCAATTCTAAGTTTTTTTTCAGGCGAGAAACTACGTTGTCTATCTGTTGAAGGGCTCTGGCCAATAAACCAAGTGTTTCTTTTGTTTGTAATTAATCACAATAGCTGCTAGATGGTGTATATACCAGTGTTTGATCATTAATTAGGCCAATAGTTGATCCTAAAACTAATGTTTGTAGTTAAGCATGAAACTATACAATGGATTATCTGTGCCCTGCCCAACACGGGTATCGAAACCCGGTTTCTAGCGTTGTAAGTCCAAATGTTTCTGCCAGAATGGAATTAAAACTGTGATATAACTGTTAGAAAACGGTTATTTTAAAGATTTTTCGATCAATCAACTAGTTTAAAAAGTTTGGGGAAGATTCTTTAGAATACCCATTTACATGACTTTTCTTTATTAGGCCCCCCAGTGGCACAGCGGATATGGGCAGAGCATAGATAGCCCATTGTGTAGCTTTGTGCTTAATTACAAACAAACAATTATTTATTATAAAATAAATATGCAAAAGAAATTAAGATGAAAGGAATAGAATTCAATAAAACCTCAGTGATAGTCTTTGATTTCCATTAGACTGTTTTGGAAATAATATAGATCTTACCATAAAAACTCTACAATACGAGATTGAATACCATAGAAGGTTTGGACCTCTCTGTCCCTGTGTCCCGAAGAGATCTTTCGGGAACCCTGTTGGCCTGTCACAGTAACGTCATCAGTCAAATGACCAGTGAGAGATGTGACGTTCTCAGAGTTTGGCATCATTTACGTTAAATCTATCAACGGATGTAAACAAAAAGCAGATGTAAATATACTTTAATAGACATTTTGTATAACAACATATTAAAAGCTTTTAATATTTAAAATTTTAAAAAGGCCTAACGTTAGGTCGTAGAATGATATTAGTAGATTATTTAGTGATAGTATTAAGTACGGTAAAGTTTACCTCTAACTAAGCTAACGCAAAAACCTTGCACCAGTTACAGTGTTACTTTATATCTTTATCGAATATAGGCCGTACTAAGCCTAAAATAGGCTTAACTAATGTTAGGCCTATATAAGACAAGTGGACTTTTAGACTTTGATGTCTGCTAATATTATATCATTAGACATAGACTCAGATAAAACATCGGTGTCCCTTTCTGACCATATGACATTTATAGTCATCTTGGTTTGACCCCCCTTTCAAATCGTTCATCAGGTTATATTCGTATATCACTTTACATTCCACATTTTAATTCATTAATTTTCATCCCTTTCTCCAGGCTATGTTCTAACTCCACTTTACTACTTCCCATGGTAACGGTGTCTAAAACACTGTTCATATATACTTTTAGTCGTCATTTTCATCCCTTTCTCTAGGCTATGTTCTAACTCCACTTTACTACTTCCCATGGTAACGGTGTCTAAAACACTATGTTCATATATAATTTTAGTCGTCATTTTCATCCCTTTCTCTAGGCTATGTTCTAACTCCACTTTACTACTTCCCATGGTAACGGTGTCTAAAACACTATGTTCATATATAATTGTAGACATCATTTTCATCCCTTTCTCCAGGCTATGTTCAAACTCCACTTTATTACTTCCCATGGTAACGGTATCTAAAACACTGTGTTCATATATAATTTTAGACGTCATTTTCATCCCTTTCTCCAGGCTATGTTCAAACTCCACTTTACTACATCCCATGGTAACGGTGTCTAAAACACTATGTTCATATATAATTTTAGTCGTCATTTTCATCTCTTTCTCCAGGCTATGTTCAAACTACACTTTACTTTAAAAAATGTGTACAACTAACATGAAGAATGTTTGTTTTTTTTACGTTTGCTTTCGAACAACATCATACAAAATAGAAGAAGTTTCTACTCGCAAGACTAGGATGGAAATATAAGTCAACACAATTTTCAAATGAAAGGTCCAACATAGATAGCTACTATTCCGGACAGATCGACAAATTTTATATATATTGCACTCATACAAAAACAAAACAACATTATACATGTGAAAACTAAAAATACACATAATAACCAACTTGTAAAAAAATATACGTATATACGGATTTGATAACAAGTGTTCCTTTGAATTAAAATAGGAAAAACAGAAAGCCGTGACCGTTTTCGATGTGCCATGTTTATTTCTGCGGTTTTATACGGCACTTTTTCTCTTTCCAACTGTACCAACAGAAACTACGAGTTAGTATAATAGACACGGGTTTTAAATAAGATAAAATAAAAGTTTAAAATATACATCAAAATATCTTACATAAATGACTAACTTTTAAATTACCGAATCGTTTGTGTGCTGTTCGCTACCAGCCAGGTCCACTTTATTAAATCATTTTGAGGTGGTTAGGGCGCTCTACTCACAATCTACGGTTCGAACCCCTGTAGCAGAACATGACTGTTCTTTGAGATTTGGAGGAGGCCTGGCATGGCCAGGTGGTTAGGGCGCTCAACTCGGAATCTGAGGGTCGTGGGTTCGAATCCCCGTCACACGAAACATTCTAGCTCTTTCAGCCGTGGGGCGTTATAATGTGACGGTCAATCCCACTATTCGTTGGTAAAAGAGTAGCCCAAGAGTTGGCGGTGGGGGTGATTACTAGCTGCCTTCCCTCTAGTCTTACACTGCTGGATTAGGGACGGCTAGCGCAGATAGCCCTCGTGTAGCTTTGCGCGAAATTCAAAACAAACAAACAAACAGCTTTGGAGGTGTTACAATGTGACAATCAATCCCACTATTCGTTGATAAAAGAGTAACTCAAGACTTGGCGATGAGTGGTGTTGACTAACTGCCTTCCCCTCTAGTCTTTCATTGTTAAATTATGAACTGCTAGCGCAAATAGTCCTCGTGTAGCTTTGTGCGAAATTTAAAACAAACCAAACAGTTTTTTTTTTTTGTCTCTGACAACACTTAGTTTAAAGAATTGAAAAAACGGGGTTAAATTGTTCAGTAAAATACGTACGAAACTTTAACATTAAATAATGAAATTAAATGCAGTGCTATTGTAATTTTGGCTAGCTTTTTCGTCCCTCAGGGCATAAACGGTAAGTTTATGGTCTTGAAACTCTAAAATCCAGGGTTCGATTTCTTTGCGGTGACACAAACAAATGATAATATGCGACCCCAATGGCTCAGCGATAAACCTGAGGACAGAAGCGTCGCTAGGCACTGGCACACGGGACTCGTGCCCCGATTCTACTTGACAGTGCCCAATCGCTCAAGTTGGTGTTTTGAAAAATCAGAATAGAAAACCATGATCAATATCATACTGAAACGCCAAAAATTCCCGCGCTTATGGACCTGAGCCCCGAATATTTTAAGCACCTAGCAACTCCTCTGACTGAGGAATTATAACGCTAAATATTAGGTTTCGATACTCGTGATAAGAACAACACAGACAACCCAACGTGTATCTTAACGCTTAGCAACAAATAAACAGCACTCACTATACAGCTGTTTTTTTACGCGGTTTTGATGCGTTTATTCGATATAGAAATGACTGAGTAAGGCTCAAAGATGCTGACTTTCTGATAAAGTGCGGTACCTGCCCGTACATTAATACTTTTCTACACGAAGAACACAGTCCTGGCAACTCCCTAAACAACTACATTTTTGTGGACGAACATAATTGAGAGGTGAGCACTTTTAGTTATAAACTGTGTTTACTTTTAGGTTAATAGATTTAACTCTTTATCAGAACATTTTCTATGATTCTGACTTGAATATCAGATACCGTGACATCCATCTGTAGCTCACCTACTTTCCCTCCTCCAAATTTGGTCACAGTGTGTTTAAAAA
>NW_013669415.1:75622-77488 GCF_000517525.1 Limulus polyphemus
TTAAAAATAATTGACTCACAGACAGGGTGTTTGAAAATAATTGACTCACAGACAGGGTGTTTAAAAATAATTGACTCACAGACAGGGTGTTTGAAAATAATTGACTCACAGACAGGGTGTTTAAAAATAATTGACTCGCAGACAGGGTGTTTAAAAATAATTGAATCTCAGACAGGGTGTTTAAAAATAATTGAATCTCAGACAAGGTGTTTAAAAATAATTGAATCACAGACAGGGTGTTAAAATTTTTTTTTCCTTAGTCTCAGTCTGCATTTCGTTTCTTTTCAAAATTATGAAATTTTCACAGACATTCGGAATGTTTTAAAGATAAGTGAATTGAAATCTTCTCATTACCATCTGATGTTCAACTACATAATTATGTTTTATAAGATAAGTTAAATGCTATCGTTCCTCATCTGGTATTTCTTTTATTATACAATTAATTACAAGTAATAATTAATTCTATCCTTGATTCAACCATAACATGGAAGTTATTAAAATACTTTTGTTCATAACGAGCTTTAACACTTGAAATAAATACTTGTAGTTTAATTTATTGTTCTGGCTGTTTGTTAACACTTGAAATAAATACTTGTAGTTTAATTTATTGTTCTGGCTGTTTGTTAACACTTAAAATAAATACTTGTAGTTTAATTTATTGTTCTGGCTGTTTGTTAACACTTGAAATAAATACTTATAGTTTAATTTATTGTTCTGGCTGTTTGTTAACACTTGAAATAAATACTTGTAGTTTAATTTATTGTTCTGGCTGTTTCAAGCGCAAGGTTGCTTAATGGGCCATCTGCGCAGTACCCACCCTAGAGGTAAAACTCCGAATTTCAGTTAAAGGTCTTCAAGTTTAACACCGCTGAGCTACTGAGGGGGACATTGTTTGAAACTGGAGATAAAAAATAAGTGTTTGGAAATGGCTTACGCCTCTTTCAATACGAACCCTTAATACAGAAATCTTTGATGTTTCAGCTTTATATTTTCTTTCTTTTCACCTGCCTGAACTCTTGAAGGACCACCACCTGTCTCAACAGTTCTGAACAGAACTAATTACTTGTCAGCATTAAAAACAGTATCATAAATCTTTCGGGATAGAGAAACAAGGTGGACTGTAAATTTTCTCTATAAATAGGTTGGTATTAAAGTATAACCCCCACCACCACCACCATTGTTCCACACGCCTTATTACTTAAGTTATACTGTAATACACTGGTACAGAACGTTATCAGTGGCATTATGTCTCGAACTCTAGCCATTCCGACCCGCAGCCCGACACGCTAATTACTATGCCACGCCCAGCTACCAATTTAGTGGTTAAAATAATTCAACATGGAGAATTTATAATCAATAACTTTTGAAATCAGTTAATATATTACTATACTGATTAGTTCGTTATTTAGTGTTATAAGCGCCCCGAGCTTACCGCTGTGCCACATGGGCCGAGGAAGAAGGGAAATTATTTAGTGTAAAAATATACAAACATATATATTGTAAATGTATATGTACATAAATCTCAACTAGATCAACTTTCACTTCTATGTCAACAGTTGAAGGCCGACCTATCAATATATGTATGTACGCATGCGTAAGTAGCTCGTGTAAATATACAAAAAAGAAGCTACTTTGAAACTCTTATTCTACATATTCTGACACCTGTAAATACAAATGTGACCTGACGTCTTTTAACACTAAAATTTTGAGTACATTCTGAAGAAAAGAGGAAATTATAATGCTAAAAATAACATTTCTTTACACTAAATATACTGTTTGTTTGTTTTTTGAATTTCGGCCAAACTACACGAGGGCTATCTGCGCTAGCCATCCCTAATTTAGCAGTGTAAGAATAGAGGGAAGGCA
>NW_013669415.1:78245-92411 GCF_000517525.1 Limulus polyphemus
CATAGATAGCCCATTGTGTAGCTTTGTGCTTAACTTCAAACAAACAATTTATACCTATTAAATTATATTAAAAGTTAAAACTCTTAAAATTAAGGGATTTATACATCTGAACAGACAATACTTACCATGCTGAACGCACTAAAAGTACGTTGAGTGACTGTACAAAAACGAGCACGATATATTTTTGCGCTGCTAATAGATCCGATTCATGACAAACTTCTGTTGGCTAAGGTCATCGACAGTCATATTTGATAAACTTTTGTCTAGAGTGCATAACCCACTTAAAAAAAAGCGCTACCTACACTTTTTCTTTCTATCGTAGCGTAAAATATTGTTTATTGATAGAATACAATGAACTATAAGAATAGGTTAAACAATCGTACAGTTTTTTTATATTTTTATTTTAAGAGGATGACGTTTCGAGCTAGCACTCGTCGTCTTTTAATTTTACTCAATGTTTTTTTTAAGTTGTGCGAATGTGCCTTTGTTGTGAGCTATATGATCTGACGAAGAGCGCTAACTCGAAACGTCATCCTCTTAAGATAAAAATATAAAAAAAACTTGATAATTGTTTAACTTATTTTTTAATTTCGATATCTTTTTTGCCTATGCGGTTAACCTTTTATTTCTTTTTATAGAGCATGTATTATCGTCAAGTTTAAACCAAAGAGCAATGATAATTTAAACTTTTTTTGTATATATATTCTGATACAATGAAGTCCGACAGATAAGTTACGTTTGCCACAAAACGCAGGTTCAGCACAATTAAAAGAAAAATAAATTGAACACGGACAGCAAAGGAAAAAACAAGTATACGAGTTAACAAGTAAACACCTTTTTATTAAAAAAAAACGAAGTCTTTGTTAAAACAAAGATGGACGGCTTCTTATTAGTTTGCACTCAAACCGACTTCTGGGTCTGGAGAATGATTTCTAACACGACTGCACAGGAAAAGATAGCAAGAATAATTTTATACTGTACTTTTTAAGTCAGAAAAAAAAGGTCCTTGTGCGTTATCACGTATAATCCATGGATGACCTACGTTAACGGCTATTCCAAATGATATGTTTAAGGGAGAGATTCCCAAATTATATCAAATTAGTACATGTATCTGTGTCACTCTTTGAGACGGGCTTGTTCCACCCCAAAGAGTGGATACAGACATAGGGTCAAACTGGTATAAGCTTCTATGGAATAGCCGTTGCCGTATGTAACTTTAACGAAACAAAAGCATTAGTATACTTATGCGACATTTCACCGTCCTGTTTACAAGGTTGCCATTAACTAACTGCAGAACACTTGCAAGTTCAGAACGATTATTTCAATATATCTTACTACAGTTATGTTCTCAGCTAGTTATGGAATGGCGAAATCAAAAGTTATTTCAACTGTGAGATGTCTACGAAATTTTACTTGATTAGAAGATAATTATAGTTATTATGTGTTAAGAAACAAATGTTTTGATTGTTCTAAAATAGAAACTAAAGTTTTATTACAGCAAAACTTACACTTTACACAAAAACAGTTAGTATATGATATTTATTGACGTAGAGACTGAAACGACAATGTTTTATTTATTGAATTTCACAAGACAATTTCAATGTTTCTAGTTCTTAGTACTACGTTCCTGGTGTGTTTCTCGGTCCTTCCTGCGTTAATGATGATAATAGGTGAGAATGTTTATTTATATGTTTTAATTTTAATTATTCATAATACTTAATTAATCGTTTGATATATCTGTAAAACATCTGTTTATAAATCAATTCAGTCAGATGAAGCAAAATATAGCGTATGTAGGTTAAAATAATATATATAGATAGACTTCTGTTTCAAAGCTGAGAACGTAAACAAACAATATCCAGTCTTTGACTGGAGAGATTAAATTGTTATTAATATCTGACAAGTTAAAATGTATTGTATAGAGCAGAACAAGTCTTCAGTTTGCAAACTTTAAGTTGTAAACTTTCTTTTACTTTTTATTGAACTCCTAAACACTAAACGAACTCTTAGAATAAATACAAGTAAGAATTAAATGAACTGTGAGTTTTAAACACAATTTGAACAATAATAAACCTGCAGTTCCAAACATTTTACTTTCTAAAATTATTTAAGTATATATCAATAAGATTTGAAACTAGTAGAATATACCACAATATTATTGTATACAAGTACATTTGAATAAAACTAGAAAGTTTAGGTTAAATATATATATAAACAAAGTACATAAATCTGAAGCTACAGGATCTACAAATATATCAGAGTTTTACTTTAACCTTGATATTGTTCTGGTTTATACCCAACGCCAACTACAAAATGAAGCAGTTTATTGTTACTTATTCCTATTTAATTCAGTATTAAATCGAAAAAAAGCAAAGATTTGCATAATAACATATATTGTTAATTTTCATGGGTCCAAAGAAGGTAAATATAAAAAAAAGGATAACCAAGTTTATTGAACTTTTGTTTTAACCATATTAAAGTTATGATTTACACGCAAGAAAATCAAGAAAGAATCACATCACGATCTAAGATAATCTTCTTTACTCTTGTATACTTTGGGTTCTTAAATTGACTTCCAATACTTCTTGCATCAACATTAAAACTTGTGCAGTGAATTGATATAATTATAATAAGGATTAAGATAAACTATAATTTTCATTTAAGGAGTGTTAGTCGCTTGTAAATTTACCAACATAAAATCCTCTATTTATAATGTTCAAAGGATAATATGCCTTTCAACTAATGGATTTTTAATTAAACCTCTATTGCACAATGTAACGTACAAGTAACAAATCTCTAAAATGTTGCGTAATACACATACAAATGTTAAATGTTCTTACTTCGAGGTAACAGTCTAAATAAACTATGGAAGCATTTTTTGTTTGTTCAACAACTCAACAATGTTACTTTTAGGTAAGATACCCATTTATATTTTACCAAAATATATTTTACAACAACCTTATTTGTATAGTATAGACCTGTTCAAGTAAGAAATTGAAAGAAAACACTTTTCATACCGTATTTTCATGATGCGTGCAATAGGAGGTTAATGTAGAATTTCTTTAGAAACCTCAAACGTTTAATACAAGAAGATGAGGACTTTGCGCTAAATAGAAAGGGATGTTTATTTTACTGATAGAATGATTGCAGTAAAATGAAATATATCTACGAAAGTTCAACGCTTTATAGAAAATATGTTTGTATCTTTTTGTTTTCAGTTACCTTAAACAAAACTAATAAATGAAAAAAAGCAAAAAACATTGGTCTAGCACCCACTGCATAGGTAAACTGGGTAATTATTAATCTGATTTTCTTCGTACAAGGTCCACGTCAGATTCGTCACGTACTGTCTCCTTCCCTCGTCTAGACTTTTGAGTCCAATAATTTCCGATTTCCGGTAACCTAAAATGTTTTCAATTCGATTTTATTGCCTTTGGCTGCTATCCAGGGCATTTTTAATGGAATTTTTAGTGGTGGGGCAAACTTTCAAAACGGGCCTAAATTTTTTCGGAATCTATAGTTTAAATCTACCCATCACAAGATCATTTTAAAACAAAATATCACTATATAAGGACACACTAGTTATAAATAAATGAGCATTCTTCTTACAGCCTGTAATGGAATTAGAGTTAAAAGTTCGTTAAATAAATATTTTAGAAGTTTGTTCTACAAGCGTTACATCAAACATATTAGCACAGTGTCACCAACTTCCGGTCCAGTTGTCCTTTAAATTATTCATAAACATCCATTTTCATCCTTTGGTAAAAAGGCAATTTTTTCCTTCAGTGATGGGGCAGGAAAGAGGGCCCACTGGGGGTGATGCCCTACTGTTATGTTATCTTTTTGCTTCACGAACGAGCACAATGAATTAAAGATCTATTACTATGCCACTTAACGTATTTTTGTAGATAACACGTTTCTCCTATTCTCAGGAGTATTTAAAACTGTAATGTGATACACGACTGGATACAGCCTTTCCTTTCACACGTGCGACAAATATCATACGTAATTAGATTTGGGTGTGTGCCAACGCGTTCGCGCTCAACAGTAAGTGTCAAACGAAAATGACGAACAATTCTTTTCCAAACAAGTTATATGTAACTGCCATAATTAACTTTATAGTGGACTGGGGAAAATTACAGAGATGTAACTCGAAAAACCTATAAAGACCAATAACCAACGTTACATATGGGACGAGGTAGTGTATACTTTCTTCTGGTGGTCGTGTCTGTAACTTGGTGATAAGTTCACACATTGGACAGGAAATAGAAGTTTTCAATATCAAAAGTAAACTATTAACGTTCGATATTCTATTAAACCTAGTGAGTAAAAGGCTTTATTTTTGTAAAGATCGAAACAATATTCAATTATTTTTAATTCATAAGCCTATTTGACATTAAAGCTCCAAGAAAATTACTACAAGGGGAGGAAATAACAGTCAAGTTTTAAACGTTTCTATTTTGTAAATTTTTCCACAAAACATTGTCCACCCTTAATACAGCTAAATACAGTGGTTTTAATACGATGTTTAAAATATTACTTAGAAGTTCAATGATTTTTCTTTAACTACCAACAATAAGACATTCAGCCCCTAGGGAGGATTTTTAAAATAAAAATAATTTTCATTTTGTTATTGTTGCGTCAGCGGAGGTCACGTGACTAGTATCACGCCACGTCCTTCTCGAACATTTACGTCCCTTCCTTAAATCTCGGGACCCTTCCAGATATAGTGTAGTCTTGTATATATAAGACCGGCCACGAAGCGACGGGGATAATGTGTAATTGAACTGGGTATTGTTGAGTCGAGCACGTGAGACGTTCGTTGAGAATTATAGCGTTTGTTATAGCGCGACTGTTGAAATTAAGTGTATAGCAAAGTTATATTCAGAAAGAATAAACCAGTTTTATTTAAGAAAAGACGTCTATCGGTAAAGTTTCTTCGGAAATAATTTTTACGGAAAATTAACGAATGAACGGAGGCGTAACAGTACTAACATGAAAATAAAAGCAACACTAGTATAGCTTGTTTTAAGTCATTAAGTTTAAGAAATGGAAGAATTATCAAGTAACTTTAGTTACCGACTTGTAAGTTAAAACTGGAAAAAAATAATATTTTTCTTCAGCCCCCCAGTGGCACAGCGGTATGCCTGCGGACTTACAACGCTAGAAACCGGGTTTCGATACCGGTGGTGGGCAGAGCACAGATAGCCCTTTGTGTAACTTTGTGCATAATTAAAAAAAACAACAAACAACCTTTTTCTTCATGGACACTTAAATTTTGTATTGTTGAATTGAACGCATGATTGTCTTCTGGTTTTGATATAGCCTAAATATTACAAGTGACATACAAATTAGATGAAAGAATGATTTCCTTACTAAAGATGCCTTACTAAGCATATTTCTTTAGTTTTTGAATTCGGCAAAATGCTACACAAGAGCTATCTAAGCATAGTAGTTTTTAATTTTGAACTGGAAGGAAGGCAGCTAGTCAGCAGCACCCACAGTTAAATCTCGGATTACTCTTGTGAGGCCGAATAGTGAGATTTGACCATTACTCTTATCACCCACCCACTGCCCCAAAGTGCGAAGCGCACTTATAATTTTTTTTTTTTGGTGGTAACGAAACTATGACCGCGGAACCTCAGATTCACTGTCCCACTCGTTAACTGCTGGGCCCAAGCGTTATGTTTATTAGTATGTTTCTATCATATGCTAGATAAGTTAAATCTTGACAAAATTGTTTTTAAGCGATAACAAAATTAAGTATATATTTTGCCAAAAAAATAAAGATTTAATTTTTCATATTCCTTGTATTTTTTATATTTTATAATGGCACCACGTCTTAGCAATAAATTTATTACATTTTGTACGTAAACAAACCCACAAAAAATAATATAATACTCGACTTAATTGCTCAGTAACTATTATGATAACAAAGTGCCTAACTTAATGCAAGTGCACATCAGCCAATTAAGAAGTAACGTGTATTATTAAGTTATAAATATGTATGGAAAAACATAAACACTCCGTAAGAATGAAATCGAGCTCTTAAACAAACTAAAGATTTTTGTTTTACAATTGGATGATATATATATATCTCTCTCTCTTTAATTGCAATGTGCACGGTTTTGTCTCTTTCATTTTTCAGATCGATTTATTAAAAAATAATTGGCGATTTCAAAGCTTTGATAATATTTAATAAACCTTAAATGTTCGATGTCAATAGTTTAATTAAAACACTGGCTTGATGAATTGTCAGTCAAATACGATGAAAAGCATAGAAACCACAAGTTCCATACAAATGTTGGGTTAGGTCTACTCAAGGTTTAATTGTATTGGGAATGTCTATTGGTGTCTTTAGTTTAGATACAAGTGTTGATTTGTTTGTTTATTTTTTGAATTTCGCGCAAAGCTACACGAGGTCTATCTGCGCTAGCCGTCCCTAATTTAGCAGTGTAAGACCAGAGAGAAGGCAGCTAGTCATCACCACCCACCGCCAACTCTTGGGCTACTCTTTTACCAACGAATAGTGGGATTGACTGTCACATTATAACGCCCTCACGGCTGAAAGGGCGAGAATGTTTGGGATGATGGGGATTCGAACCCATGACCCTCAGATTGCGAGTCGAGTGCCCTAACCACCTGGCCATGCCGGGCCATATAAGTGTTGAGACTTATTGTCCGAGCGTGATTTCCATATAAATACCTACTGATTGCTCAGTTTACACACTGTTGGTTTAAGAGGATCGTTTCTGGTTAGTTTATTTATAGAGTGAATGCTAATAAGTTGAGTTTAAGTCAGAAACTCACCTTGTTAAGATTGAATGAATATAAAACGTACTAAAGTAACTGTTCCGTGAATGTACTGTTTTTTAGGTGCTTTATCTAAATATTAACCAGAGGGCGTAGTTGGACTAAAAATGCTCATACATAACTTGTGTTGGAACTATTTTATACTTTCTTCTGAGTTCAACTGCTCTTCTTCTTCATGTGACGATTTCAGATTTTAGAACAAAACTTTTTAATCACGTTCAGTTATTGAATGCAAATAATAATTGAGAATAAGGCAATATTTTGTTTTTCATAATTGGATGAATCTGGCTCATTTTGTCACTTTGAAAATACGTGACGCCAACAAAACGTACCTTTGAAGCCCAATAACTCTGCCAAAACCCCCAATTCTCAGTGGCTTGATTTTATTTTATTTCTACTCTCAACTTTATTACATCTTTTTAAGGGTGACTGCCTTCCCACAAGTGGCTGCAGACAGTGAAGGGAAGTAAGAGTTGAGACGTTATGGCTGTAAGCACTCAACTCTATACCCTTAATGAATTTTCCACGACTACTGACTGGATTCTCCTCTGCTTTTTAGATTTTGTCTGATAGATGGGACATCCCTATCCCTTGTGATTCAGTTTTACATTGCGAATAATTTGAGCTACTGAATAACCCTGTAATTACCACTGGTGATGTCTGCCTATTGAGCAATATTACATTCTTACTTATTACAACACTCGGTATAACGAACGAACTTATCCAAAAAGTTAAATTAGATCACTCGTTCTATGTGTGTAAAATACATAGGGAAACCCAACAGTAATTAATTGCAATATTAATAGCATATTTGTTTATGTACTTTTTATATATTAAATATAAAGGCCTATAACCAACAAAGACATGGGTCCTCAAGAAATTTGGTGCACAAATAGGTTAGAAAAACGTGTTTCTGCTGATGGAAATTTGAATCCCGTTGATGACATTAGTGTTAAAGCATTTGAACGTTCGTCTTCATAACCTTCGTTTACTGTACAAGAAATAGTTTATCATTGGTCATTTAGTTAGATTTCAAAAACAGTATCTCAATTATTAATATCGTCTTGTAGCACGGTTTGCGTGTGTTGAAGGATTTTACGTGAACGGATAAGATATCTTCATATTTGTTTCTTACTTCTTAAATTAATTTTAGAGATAGCGATTGTGTATATGATGATTCTAAACTAATGTAGTCCTAAACATGAACAGAAATTTATTGCTCACATTAATTACACTATACTGGTAGTGCCATCTCTTGGTGGGTTTGATTAATGTTTAAAAAAAAAACAACCATTAAGCAGAAAATATAGCTAATTTCATGAAAGAAGGTAATAAATGGCTTGAGCAAACCTTATATTGCGTCTTACTATTGTTATTTTTTAGTCGAACCCCAAATGTTAACATTCTAAGTCCATACACTTACCACTGATCTTCTGTCTTACTTTCCAAAAATGGAGTTTTTAAACATTCTGTATAACTTAACACAAATATGGTCAGGCTTGTAGCGAGGTGTTATTAAACGCCTTTACACTGAACATTACAGTTCTTTTTAAATTCAAATGAAAAATTACTTGCGAACAGCAAATCAACCCATCTAAGAAGTAAATAATGAGGATTAAGATTCAAGATCTGGTGATACTCATACATTGAGATTTCATCATTTGCTTTCGTCGATTTTCTGGATGTCTTTACTGTTTTGGTACAAAACTGAAGGACTAAAAGAACAAATAATACATAATGTAGAAGTGCCACGTTTGTTCAATCCGCAAAAGGAATCGAATGGACACGAAAAATCATTTTTTTTAAAGGAAAACAAATACAGTAGTCATTGTACCCCGTTGGATTGAGTAGACTGATAGAAACCGATTTACTTCTAGCTGTCTACTATACTGATTAGTTCGTTACAAAACGCATTCATAATAAATCACGAGGCCAATGAGGTAAGCACAAAACTACACAATGTAATCATTTTGCTCTACTCACCGGATGATCGAACCCCGAATATTCAAAATACGCTCTTCAGGAAAACACATACAAAATAATTCACTGGTAAAAAACACCAAAATTATGTATAACAACAATCTAAGTGAAGTGTGTGTGTGTGTGTTTTAGATATCTATAATAATAAAAGGGCGTGTGTGTGGGGTCTGTTTGTGACCGCCATAGCTCCAAGAGGAAAGAAACTAGAAACCTGAAATTTTGCACCCATACTAAGCGGACCCTAAGAGTGTGTACCTGGGTATAATTACTTATCCACGTGCGTGCGCGCATCTTTTTAATGAAGCAAGCTAGCAAAAAACCACATAAAAAGAAGTGGTTCCTTATATTACAAATTACTAAATAGACCCTGAGAGTGTACACCTGTATATTATTAGTTATTTTATCCACGTGCGCGCGCGCATACACATCTTTTTAATGAGGCAACCTAGCAAAAACACTACATACAAAAGAAATGGGTCCTTATATTAAAAAAATACTAAGTGGATCCTGAGGGTGTGCACCTGCGTATTATTACTCATCTTATCCACGTGCGTGTGCGCATCATTTTATTGAGGCAAGCTAGCAAAAAACCACATCGAAAAGAAGTGTTTGTATGCTTTTGTGAAATAAAAGTGTTTAACATGATTTTGACTGTTCTTCTATGCTAAAATAGGTTCAGAATACACACAATGATATAGTCATCAGGAACATATAACATCCTAATAACCCGATCGAAGCCAGGTACTTTTTCTTGTATACATATACGGATATTTTGTTTGTATGTTGAATTTCGAGTAAAACTACTCAAGTGCTATTTATAGGAGCTTTTTTAATAGAGTGAAGGCAGCTAGTCAATACCACCCACCGCCAAATCTTGGGCTACTCTTGTCAAATCGAATAATGTAATTTTTATCACTCTTATAACGCACCCACAGCCCCATAGTGCGGCACGTTCGCAGTCTGGAATGCTAATAATTGGGCTGCGTTCGGCTCATATACATTTATAATCCACGAATTTCTCCAGAAGTAAATTCTATTCCCCAATAAGTTGGTAAAGAAGTACACACGTCATTGTTAGGTTTTACTTAAGCATGCAGTCCATGGTGAATTTTGAAATGACAACTTTGGTAAGCTGGTTGTTGTTGTTGTTTTTAAATAAGTCTTTGTGTTAATTTCATTAAGATTACTTGATTCCGAGTTTTGTACGTGTTTTGGATATAACATTCTTTTTTTTTTACTTCTATCTTCGTTAATTATTATATCTTGGCCGCGAAATCCTGTGAGCATACTTATAATTAATTACACAGGCCTGCGATGGTTTTATTGTCTTGAAATCTTTACATGTTCTACTGTAATTCCTGTATGCTGAATCCGAAAATGATATCCATTTTTCTCCATCACGTACAGATTTTTCACAAAACGTCATATGTACTTTTACGTAAGTGAATCATTTTCATTGAAATCGGGCCACATTTTATTATGCTTAAAATGTTAACAACCACTGGCTATAGATTTCTCTAGATCAATCGCGACGTGAGTCTTATCGATCGTTCTAGAACCCACGAGAAACACACATAATGATAAAAAATGTTCAATGTGGTAAACGAAATAATAATTTGATCTAAGTAAGAGTTTTTTTTCCCCTATTTGTAAAAAATCTTTACGTGATAGAAAAAAATGAATATTACTTATGAAATCCGCGTAGCTGAATTATGGAAAATCCGTTATTAATACCAAAATAACTTATATTAAGTTTAAATTCAGAGGCCTGTGTTGTCTATTTTATTTCTCTATGCTCTACTACTCTCTAGTGGTCCTCTGTTGGTTTAGTGGTAGTTCTGAGGGCTTATAACCCCAAACTTCTGCTTTCGATACCTGCGGTGGTTAGAGCACAGATAGTTCATTGTGTATCTTTGCGCTTAACAACTGAAAACTTCTCTGAGTGAGGAATGTCCATCATATAAATAATTATTAAATATTAATATGGCCTAAAAAAAAAAAGACTCTAAGTAGGAAGAATTTACCAATATTTGATTGGTTTTCCGATTCAACCAAGGCTAGACATCAGAAAATTAGCGTCTAGTTACAAACGTCACTTATTTGGAGGGAGGGGGGGAAGAGGCCCTAATGCCAATTATTTATAACAAGAAGGTATGTCAAGCCTCTGGCAGCGTAACGCCCACTGATAGATTTATCATTAACATTATGCTAATTATGCTACAGGGAATCAGTTAGAAACATTCGCTCAGGCGTGAAGTGACGTCAGAAGAGTCGCCACTTGGTTTCGACGCCAAGTGATACACCTGTGTTCATAATTCATCTAATATTTTCTGTTCGCTGTAATTATCTCGTGATTAAAAGCAATAACATTGATGGCTAAAGAAAGTTCTGATGAAATGCAAACTTCCATTTGATTTATTGCAAATATGACCGTGGAATTTCTTATATGTATGTAGTTTTTTTTCTGTTGTTGTTGTGTTTTTTTTTTAAGTATAGATTTTTGTATCTCGGTGAATTTACTGAGTTATGACGCTAAAATCCGGGGTTCGATTCACCGCGGTGGAAACAACAAATAGTCCAGTGTGGTTTTGCTACAAAATAAACAAACAAAACTATTGTTTTTAATAACACCTTTAAGATGTGTATTGTCTTTCATTTAAACACAATAAACGTACAAATGTATTGCAGTAAACGAAGATCAATAATGTTCTCTTTACGATTCGTATATTATATGTATGCTATTTTTAGGGTTAACAATTTACTCGTTTTTCTATTTACGTCTTACGATTCGTATGTTAAATGTATGCTATTTTTAGGACTAACAATTTACTCGTTTTTTTCTATTTACGCCTTACGATTCGTATATTATATGTATGCTATTTTTAGGGCTAACAATTTACTCGTTTTTTCTATTTACGCCTTACGATTCGTATATTATATGTATGCTATTCTTAGGGCTAACAATTTACTCATTTTTCTATTTACGCCTTTACTTTAATCAGAAGAATTTATTCCAGTCTTTAAAAATGGTGCTAATTTTATCTTTAATGGTAACAGTGTAGGACACCTCACGTCAGTCAAAAGAACTAACAGCCAGGAATGGCATTTCATATTACCTCGCTCTATTTTGCTCCAGATTTATGGGTGTTTGTGCCTCTAAATTTTGCACAACCTCTTTGGGTGAGCATCTCAAGGCAACGAATCAATCACATTGTAAGAACGTTTGTGTGCCACTCACCTGTGCGCAATCTTAAGTGACAAGCATTTGTTTGTTTGCTGTTAAACACAAACTATCTGTGCTTTACCCACAGCGGGTATCGAAACCTGATCCTTAGCGTTACAAGCCCTCAGTTTAGCGCCAAGTCACGCTATACAACTTTGAGTATTTTTTAGCACATTCTATCTGTTTCACTCTATGCTACACAACAAAAATATCTCAATTTTTGTGTTTGTAGTGAACAAGAAAAATAACCGTATATTTACGGTATCGTCTGTATAAAAGATATCATAGGCCTATTTCTGGCTTTTCTAATTCCTATAGATTAATTACTGCAATATCTTAACCCTAAAAAGTGCTCGAATCGTAAGTACTTAATAATGGGAACTCTATTATAAATATCAAGAAAGATGTGTACGCTATACTGATACTACCATATATATACATAATAAATATAGATTTGAAACTATTATATGAATTACATTAATTGTCAATAGGCGATCAAAATCAGCACTCTAAAACAATAATGAACTTAATACAAATTCAAAACTAAGAAAAACAAAATAACCTTCGCACTTTCCGGTCGTTATCCAAAAGTCATAACGGAGATTGCCTGTGGTAATAGCACCCAAAAAGCGTTAGTTTCTACATTGTTGTTACAGTTACAGAACTGATACAGACGTTGCCGAAGTTACAGTTTCTACATTGTTGTTACAGTTACAAAATATACATGCAACCCGTTCGGTAATATAACCAATGTTTAATCTATACATGCAACCCGTTCGGTAATATAACCAATGTTTAATCTATACATGCAACCCGTTCGGTAATATAACCAATGTTTAATCTATACATGCAACACGTTCGGTAATATAACCAATGTTTAATCTATACATGCAACCCGTTCGGTAATATAACCAATGTTTAATCTATACATGCAACCCGTTCGGTAATATAACCAATGTTTAGCACTGGGCCACAAAGGTTGGTCACACAGACGTTACCAAAGACGTCTGTGTGACTTTTGTAACTGTAACAACAATGTAGAAATTGTCACTTTGGCAACGTCTACATCACGTACCTAATTCACCAATTCGTACAGATAAAGTCTACTGTTCATGGACTGGGCGTGGCCTAGTGTTCAATGCTACCGATCGATAGGTTCGAGGTTCGAGACGCGATGCCCCTGAACAATCTCTAGACTTTCAGCTCCGAGTCAGTCCCTTACGGCAACGGGTCTTTAGGCTAGCTGCCTTACTTGTGGTCACTAATTCAAAATGGTTATACTTGAATATTAGGGGTTTCTGACTAAGCTGTTTAACCCACGCGCGCATAAGGCGCCGTTTAAGTTAAATATTCCGATTCTATTACGTTGAAATGTAACGTTAATGACTTGCATAATTTTAATGGGTAGCAATATTAATTATTCACTTTTTAAAATAAATTAATGGTCGACCATTGCCGTAATTCATTTACTAAAGTTCAATTTTTTGCCTTATGGAAACTTTTCCCTGTTTATAGAGTATTAATAATGATTTGAACATCAGACAACGATAACCATCTGACCCCCAATGGCACAACGGTAAATCTGACGGCTTATAACAATAAAAAATATGATGTCGATACTCATGGTGGGCACAGCACAAATAGTCCATTGTGTAGCTTCGTGCTTAACTACAAATAAACAGGACAACAATATTGCGAAACCGCTGTGCGACAAATCTTTAGAAATGACACCTGGAATCTTTAACAATGGTGAGTGCACGGGTAAGATGTCAGCATTAAAGGAAACATTCAACTCAGTGGTACTATCTTCTCTTTAGGCCTACTGGCTGATAAAGATCTCGGAACACCGACTATCAAATTGCACTGTTTGATGTATAGGCTATAAAAATTCATCCAACAATTAAATAAGCATTATAAGTATATCCAAAAATGAGCATTGGTGCCATCAGTTATTAACATTTGCATCAAATGAGGAAAAAATAACAAAGATGTGTTGGCAACGTCACATGAAAACCCGATGAGGTTGAAATCAACGATCAAACGAAAACGTGTTATTAGCGTTTCAGAATAAAGTGCAAAAGGTTTATCAAAAATATATTGACTGCATCTGAAATTCTTGTCTGTGACTTTTTTAACCAACTTGGCCTGGC
>NW_013669415.1:93392-102099 GCF_000517525.1 Limulus polyphemus
TAGCTGCCTTCCCTCTAGTCTTTCACTGCTAAATAAGGGACGGCTAGCGCAGATAGCCCTAGGGTAGCTTTGCGCGAAATTCAAAATAAGCCCAAACCAAAGCTCAGTTGGTGTTAGAAACGTTTGACGTTTATAGACACATATATCAGTATCAAACGTTTCACATACACCGAAGTTTCGAACCTCGAACGCGAAAGGAATTCGTGAAATGGAGTAGACCCATTTCGTTCCGACAGAAACAAGGCGACTCGCTGCAATCACGTCTCATTATGGATACGATTCATCTTCATTAGTTTAGCGTGGGAGACTTATACGAGCAAACCCCGCAGCTTCCCTGGCTATAGGGAAACTATTACGGTCTAATAATGATCTTCTGAGTGAAGGTTTTCTTCAACAGAGATCATTATTTTGACATTCCTCTTAAATATAGCTATGCATGTATCGGGTTTCTCTAATGTTGGTTTACGTAGATTTCTAATATCATGATTGTAAATTTTTTTTTTCCAATATTAGTTTAGGCGGATATTTTATATCAAGGTTCTAGATATTTTTTACAATATTAATTTACGCATATTCTTACCAATATAACACCTGATGGTTATAAAAATTAATTTTGTGTGATTTTCGGAACTCACAAACTCAGAAAATTAATTAGACAAATAATCTGAAGTTACAATACTTCTGTGGCTACCATTGAAACAATCTGAAGCTACAATACTTCTATGGTTACCATAGAAACAATCTGAGGTTACAATACTTCTATGGTTATCATAGAAACAATCTGAGGTTACAATACTTCTATGGTTATCATAGAAACAATCTGAAGCTACAATACTTCTATGGTTACCATAGAAACAATCTGAAACTACAATACTTCTGTGGTTACCATAGAAACAATCTGAAGTTACAATACTTCTATGGTTATCTATAAACTAATGAGGAAGAAACAATCTGAAGCTACAATCTTCTATGGTTACCATCGAAACAATCTGAAACTACAATCTTCTATGGTTACCATAGAAACAACCTGAAGTTACAATACTTCTATGGTTATCATAGAAACAATAGGATGCTACAATACTTTTATGGTTGTCATAGAAACAATAAAAGAAGAATCAGCTTTTTCTTTCTTTTTTTTATGAGCAAAACTGACGTAAAGTTGATGAGTGTGATATCATAGACAAAAGTAGAAAGTAATCGCTACACGTATGAGTTACCAGGTTAATAATTCTTCAGGAGAACAGTGTGCTTAACAACCTCAGAACAAAAGTACCCTCTCCAAAGTACCCGCTTAGTTGTAAATATAACAGTGTACAGAATTTGTAAAATAGAATAGGTATAGAAACATAACTTCTGTGAATCGATTAAGTTTGGCCCTAATATTTCTTGTTGGGGATGTAGAAGTAATACTTATGGAGTGCATTACCGGATAAAAATGCTATTTTTTATAACAACAGAAAGACTTAAACGTTGTCGTCATCTGTACACAAAGTCATAAGAAGTGGTACCGTACCATTGTCTCCTGTACACAAAGTCATAAGAAAGAGTACCGTACCATTGTCCCCTGTACACAAAGTCATAAGAAGTGGTACTCTAACATTGTCCCCTGTACACAAAGTCATAAGAAATAGTACCGTACAAAGTTCTAAAAATTGGTACTTTTCGATCTTAGATTAGTATTTTTTTTATGTTATTAAATATTTTCTTTGCTTTTTAGTACCCCATACCTGGTATTGAAACCCAAATTTGTCGATTTCATAACATCAAACAGTTTCTTCTTCTCCATACTTATCTCAAAAACCTTTGTTTCTATGAAGGTGGAGATTTTTGTGTATAGAATTTCGTGGCTTCACTAGTTGTACCATTCTTTATTAATCATCACTTTACTTTGACTTTGTATAATAATACCTGGAGTTTATTCAACTTCGATAATGTTATTTAACTCATCAAATAAATTATAATTCTTTAGCTCCATATAGAATCATCATGTAAAGGAGGTACTCACTTGAATGGATGTTCCTGTAGACGTGGTACTTGGTATGGATGTAATGTCAGGTAAAAATGGTTTGTTTTGAATTTCGCACAAGGCTACACGGGAGCTATCTGCTCTAGCCGTCCCTAATTTAGCAGCGAAAGACTAGAGGGAAGGCAGCTTGTTATCATCACCCACTACCAACTCTTGGGCTACTCTTTTACTAACGAATAATGGGATTGACCATCACATTATAAAGCCCTAAAAGGACGAATATGTTTGGTGGGACGGGGATTTCGCGACCCTCAGATTGCGAGTCGAACGTCTAAACCACTAAGTCGGGCCTGTAAATATGGAACTCTGCATGGTTGTGGTAGTCTATTTTTAGTACAGCTTTGGCTACATATGATTTGAATTTTGCAGAAATTTTGTTTTGATTGTATATTTTGAGAAATCTCAAACTTATAATAAGGGATCATTTCATAAACCACAGTTAACGCTGTTATTTTTTCAGTTACAAGAGATGTGAAGAATCTGCAACAACTGTTGTCGTTACCGCTTTATTTACTCTAAGTTATATATCAACAACAGTGTGTGTGTGTTTTGTTATAGCAAAACCACATCGGGCTATCTGCCGTGTCCACCGAGGGGAATCGAAACCCTGATTTTAGCGTTGTAAGTCCGAAGACTTTGTTACATATTTACTCCAAGTTATATTTCAACGACAGTGTGTGTGTGTGTTTTTGTTATAGCAAAGCCACATCGGGCTATCTGCCGTGTCCACCGAGGGGAATCGAAACCCTGATTTTAGCGTTGTAAGTCCGAAGACTTACCACTGTCCCACCGGGGGACTGAAAGACAGTCTGTCATGAGATTGGAAAAAAGGGTTGAAATGTCAATATAAATATATTATCAGGTTGCGTTGAAACGCCCAACTAAAAATTTGATGTATTTTTTATTTGACGCATACATCTGGACTTCAGTATATTCTAACACCCGATGGTGAAAGCAAAGCGCTGGTTTTTAGCTGAATTTTTTCCCAAATTTTCGGATCACAAAACCGCTAGAACAGTCGAAGAACATTACACTATTTTTAGTGTTCTTATGTATAAAATGCTAACTTACCTTTATGTATACAAAATGTGCGAGGGCCAAACGATGACGTAGATAACAACAACCGTGGTATATTCATAGAGCAATATCGTTTCTTCGCGTCTACTCTAACAACTCCCTCAATTTCAAGAAAAACAATAATGTTGAGCGATAAAAAAACTTAAATGTGTATTGTTTTTCGTCAAATTCAATTTTACAACGAAATTAAAAGATAATACCAAAAAGGATTACATAAATACCAATATTTTAACCAAGATCTGATTACGTGAGAATCAGTCTTTACGATTCAGTTTATACAAAGTGTTAGAAAGAGTAGGGATGATTTAATTGTATTCGTTATCAAAACACTAATTTTGATATAACAAGTCAGTTGGACTAGAAAATGGGTACACCATAATTTTTTTTTTACTTTATGTAAATAATCTCAACTTTTAAAATATGCTATTTGAATAACTGTATTTTCTATAAATAAAGAAAAATAATAATAGCCGTATGTATGGTTGTTCATTATTATAGGTTAAAACTATTTCAAATCGTACTAACTCATGGTTATACACCACGGACGCGTTGCGCGCGTTTGTCGAAGCTCCTCGCGAGCCACAATGTGGGTGGTTGACCTCCCAAAAGTACCTCACAAGAGGGAGGCAGGCATCGATCGTCCTCCTTTAATGAGCAACAACGTTCGCCGTTGGCGATAATCTGTCAAGTACTTACAGGCCGACAGCACCCGGGTTGTAGCTAAGTAAAAACCGACGAGCAGAGTTTCGCGATACGGTGTTTTATCGCTTATTTAAACTCACAGCTTCTGCCATCAAAACATCTTGACCATGTCGGGTACAGATAAAGTCAAGACCCTTAAAAAGCTTGCCTTCAAAACACCGTGACCATGTCGGGTACAGATAAAGTCAAGACCCTTAACAAGCTTGCCTTCAAAACACCGTGACCATGTCGGGTATACAGATAATATCAAGACACTTAACAAGTTTGCCTTCAAAACACCGTGACCGTGTCGGGTACAGATAAAATCAAGACACTTAACAAGCTTGCCTTCAAAACACCGTGACCATGTCGGGTACAGATAAAGTCAAGACTCTTAAAAAGCTTGCCTTCAAAACACCGTGACCATGTCGGGTACAGATAAAGTCAAGACCCTTAACAAGCTTGCCTTCAAAACACCGTGACCGTGTCGGGTACAGATAAAGTCAAGACCCTTAACAAGCTTGCCTTCAAAACACCGTGACCATGTCGGGTATACAGATAATATCAAGACACTTAACAAGCTTGCCTTCAAAACACCGTGACCATGTCGGGTATACAGATAAAATCAAGACACTTAACAAGCTTGCCTTCAAAACATCTTGACCATGTCGGGTACAGATAAAGTCAAAACTCTTAACAAGCTTGCCTTCAAAACACCGTAACCGTGTCGGGTATACAGAGAAACTGCACGATTCTTCTTCAGTGTGTCGAAACACGTAGTATGTACCCCCCCAAATCAAATCACTTCATAATCCTTATAAATTTATGTTTGTCAGTTTATTATTATATTAGCGTAATGTGGTTCCATACATAAGTAAATTGTCGCAACATAATCCGAAAATGTTTTGTTTTTCTAAATGGTTAAATTGAAAACAAACTTCAGTGCTAAAATGTTTCTCTAACGACTACGTTTTGAATATTTCTATCTTAATATCGTCAAAAAAGATTGTTCTGATTTGAATTTCTGGCACGAGTGCTGTACATCTGCGCTAGCTGTCCCTAATTTTGCAGTGAAAGGTTAGAGGGAAGGCAGCTAGTCCTCACCACCCACCGCCAACTCTTGAGCTACTCTCTTACCAACGAATAGTGGAATTGACTGTCACGTTATAACACCCACACAGTTGAAAGGGCGAGCATGTTTGGGGGGAAGACGGGATTCGAACCCGCGACCCTCAGATTGCGAGTAAAGCGCCGTAACCACCTGGCCATGCCGGACCGATACTAAATGAATTATGATGAAACCTAAACTAACCAGTGTACGTCATAGCACTTAAATTGCAATCAGTTGGAAAAAATGACCCAAAATATACACCAATACTATTCTTTCAAAGATGGTGTCGTTGTGTTTTTCTACAAATTGCGTTACGTGAATTGTTTCCATGGGACAACAAAATAAAACGTTTTTTTTATTATTATTATTCCTTTAGTGTAAAAATCGATCTTATACGTCTACTGCCATGTTTCATTCCTGGACGTATAAGTTCAAGTCCCCCCTTACAGTGTAAATGTTCTCCGGAGGGCGCGAATAAGGGTGCGCCCGCTGAGCTATTTCATTCTGGTCCCTAGCTCCCGATTCGGAGATCTAAGTGGCTCCCCGACTTGAGTTACTTAATAATGCATGAGATTCTAATCCCTGCGGTTTTGTTGTTTTTCTTTTCTTTCGGGTGAAGGGGAGAGGGGTGCCTTAAAAAATACCGCAGCCAAGATTGTTCCTGTGAAGGGGGGGGAGGTCCGTGTAGCTACTCTAAGCAACCACGAAAAGAGCAGCGTTAATCACTTCGAGACCAGACAGAAGATTGTGCCGAAAGCCTCGTGCCACGTGAGGGGAACCGCTGACATTCTTTGCTGAAGAAAGACAACCCTTACACAGATAGTAACAGGAAGTCCACGTTAACCTTGCGAGAAACGCCACAACCACGGTAATATACCGAGACAGGTATGGTGAACATGGCAAACAACGAATAAAACTGAATGGTGTACCGCTCAGCATGATGCAGTTTACGTTCACAACCTCGCATGTATATAAATATTCACACATCTTACTGGTCAAAATACAGAGTGCTATGTGTACACTTTATTGACGAAGAAAACCTGCTTTTTTATATGTACGACGGAATTCAACATATGGAAAACAATAGAGAGATTTTCTCACATACGTGAAATTGTTTCTTTGTAGGCTTTATAAATTAACTCTCTAATGTGGATCCATAGTATCTTCGCTAACCCTAAACAAAGGTAGCTTTAAAAAATGACGTTGTTTAGTTGTGGAGTAGAAGGATGCCTTATAAGTAGTTAATATATCTTATAAATAATTAATGTATCTTATAAACAATTAAGATATCTTATGAATAATTATAGTTCAGCTTTTTAAATAAAATAGAACATTATCAAAGATAGAAGTTGGAAAAATAGAAGCATAAACAGAGTTGATGGTACATTTAAAAATTACGTAATCATTAGCACTTCAACTAATGGAATGTTGTGCAGAGCATATTGTACACTGTCCATATTAACCTTCTATTTTTTTGCAAGTTTTAAAAGTCATTGTATTATTCTGTAATTGAGTATATAGGTATACCATGCGTTTTCTACTTTCATAAATTAATATCATAATTTTTGTCCCAACTTTTTTAATTTTTGAAGGTACGGGCAATTTTTAGATAATGCGATCGTTGGTCAAGAAGGTCATTGAGTTCTTTTTGCCCTAGATACCTATTGTTCTGTGTCATTCGTTTAGATTAGCACCTCTTATATTCCTGTTGGAAAGATAGTGGCATTAAGATGGCATCTCGAGCTAATGATCTCTCTTATGTTTCATTGTAAATGGTCAATCAAGTAGATAGAGCTATACACTCTGGGTATGTCTGACATTAAAGATTTAACTAAGTAACGTGAGATTTATTCAGTCTGGAACATGATGGCAACAGACTTAGACTTGTATATGATCTGATAGAGCTATACACTCTGGGTATGTCTGACATTAAAGATTTAACTAAGTAACGTGAGATTTATTCAGTCTGGAACATGATGGCAACAGACTTAGACTTGTATATGATCTGATCCTAGTTAGAGCATCTTCAAACCTAACTCTCCATCAAAGACGATTTTCCACTGAGCTGAGTAAACTACTGTGTCTGTTTTGAATAAAGATTGTTTATCCTGATTTGTGTTTCGCCCCTCTTTATTTCTCGCGAACTCAATTAGTCAGATAATACAGAATTATTTCACAGTAAATATCTTGATGAATATCCTGTTATTTAGCAGATCCGTCTTGTTACTCTTAGGGATAGTCAGTGCTATCTGAGCATATAGGTATGGGAAAATCTTGGTGTCATGACAACAGGGTATTTAATTGCAGAGTTTTCAATGTTTCTTCTGTCTTGTATATTGTCCTTTACTTAAATCATTGTATATTTAACTTTTAAAGACATTTGTTTTGAAAAAGTGGCATTTTATACAGCTCGAAGGACTTGTGACCAAGAAGGAGAATTGGTCACTAAAGGGAGACAGTGGTCAAAGAGAGTTGTTATTGGGTCTAGAAGAAGTCTTCTCCTAAATATTGTATCTTTGTTGATACTGCAAAGGTCCATGACTTCTTTTTTGTTGCTGCCTTATACTCATAAAGGAAAACTGCCAGCATCTGGTACATCAAGAACGGCTAGTAGAGTTTTTCTATTAAAGATTGACCTGAACGTGAGGGAAGCATGGATAACTGAGTGAGAGGGACTGGAGGTGCCATGGGTGAATGAAGTTTGCCAATAGCAGTTATTTCACTGGAAGGTCAAATGATGGGCAATAAACCAAATGGTGAACCATGGGGCAGTCGTGAGCCTCTCTGAGCCAGGAGGTATTCTGCTAAATTTATGGGAAAGCTGGTGTTACGTAGAACTGATTGACGAGTTACTTTCAGGAACTCGTTGCTCTGCCATTCTAAACCAGGAACCAATTACTCCTCCAAGAGTCAGAGCCTCTGAGTATGCCTTCTATACTATTCCCACTGTTTAGGAAGAATCATCCTGGTGTTGGTCCAGAGAACATGGGAGAAAGGGTAAAAAAGCTCATGACTCCCTCATAGATCCTTGTGAGTAAGCCTAGGCAGATTTCTTCCTTGGTGTTTAAGGGTACAGCCAAGGAAGGTCTGGATCACTTCCTTAGTCACTTCAGACATATCATTGTTTGAAAAGAACAGATTCAGCGACTGCTAAAGACTAGAATTTTATTTATAGATATCAACTGATAACTGTTTAATCATCACAAGCTGCAATAATGTTTTGATCGTGAGACCGACAGGATCAAAAAGGTTTGCTCTGTGAACTATCGAACAGAGTTTCATAATAAGATATATACCTAAGATATAGAGTGATAACTGATTTATTAGCATAAGCTAGGATGGTCATGTTATTGATTGTTTGTTTGTTTGTTTGTTTACTGACAGGATCAAAAAGGTTTACAAACCTTTGCCCTGTGAACTAGCGAACAGAGTTTACATAATAAGATATATACCTAAGACATAGAGTGATAACTGATTTATTATCATAAGCTATGATGGTCATGTTATTGATTGTTTGTTTGTTTGTTTGTTTACTGACAGGATCAAAAAGGTTTACAAACCTTTGCCCTGTGAACTAGCGAACAGAGTTTCATAATAAGATATATACCTAAGATATAGAGTGATAACTGATTTATTATCATAAGCTATGATGGTCATGTTATTGATTGTTTGTTTGTTTGTTTGTTTACTGACAGGATCAAAAAGGTTTACAAACCTTTGCCCTGTGAACTAGCGAACAGAGTTTCATAATAAGATATATACCTAAGATATAGAGTGATAACTGATTTATTATCATAAGCTATGATGGTCAT
>NW_013669415.1:102805-103959 GCF_000517525.1 Limulus polyphemus
GGTAACAATGATAAGGTCAACATTTCTCCATATGTAGTGAGAGAGTAGTGTTTCCTATGAATGTATACTAATTTGTATACTGTAGTAACAGAATAATAATTCTGGCTGTTATTAATTCTGCATTCTGCTAGTGATTATTTATTTCGTGATTCTTAAAAGAAACAGAAAAGCTTGATAAATGACACCACATTACTCTTACTACAACATAACTCGTGGAAGTTAACAGTGGATTGAAAAATAGTAATTCTTAAGCTTACTGAAAATTACTTGATGCACAGAACACACTACATACTTCGACATACTTAACACAATTAAGTAAGCTTATGGGATGAAGATCACCTAGGTTTGATTATTTTGGATCCTTTCTAGGGGTTGACAACTATGAAATTTGATTTCCATTGGGTTGGGTAATACCCAAAAAGAAGAAGTTAAATAGGTAATATAAGTAAAAAAACAAGATGGTCAGAAGCGTTTTTAAAAATTGAGTTATTGATTTGGTCTTCACCAGGGGCTGAATGTTTCGCTTATCCAAATTTTCGTAAGAGAATAAGTGATTTAGTTAGAGATTATTACAGTAAATTTTGTGTGATTAGTGGTTACACGATTATTAACTAATATTATAATTACTATTAGCAAATGTGCCTACATTCGGGGTTGTGAAATAATCAGCAAAAATGGTTAGCTATTTCACTGTCAGGATAGCGGCAACAGAGTAGTTATTGAACTGTTGCCGTTATCATTGTTACAGAGTAGTTATGTGAACTGTTGCCGTTATCATTGTTACAGAGTAGTTATGTGAACTTACATACTGAAGAGAATTGGGAATCATGTTGTATCTTCTACCACTCAGCTAGATCACACAAATTATCCTCTTGAAATATCGGAGGAAGTTTAGCCTCAGAAAAATCACTGATTAGTTCGGAAGTCAAGGTTTGCAACGACCTTTCAGTCATTGATTTTTCAATAACATGCATGGCCAGATGGTTAGGGCACTCGACTCTCAATCTGAGGGTCGCGGGTTCGAACACCCGTCACACCAACATGCTCGCCCTTTCAGCCGTGGAGGCGTTATGATGTGACGGTCAATCCCACTATTCGTTGGTAAAAAGAGTAGCCCAAGAGTTGGCTGTGGGTTGTGTTGACTAGCTGCCTTT
>NW_013669415.1:104076-113144 GCF_000517525.1 Limulus polyphemus
GTGAACTGTTGACCTTATCATTGTTACCTAGTAGTTATGTGAACTGTTGACCTTATCATTGTTACCTAGTAGTTATGTGAACTGTTGACCTTATCATTGTTACCTAGTAGTTATGTGAACTGTTGCCGTTATCATTGTTACCTAGTAGTTATGTGAACTGTTGACCTTATCATTGTTACCTAGTAGTTATGTGAACTGTTGACCTTATCATTGTTACTCTGCAAGTAGTTTTAAATGTACACCAAAACAATGTGAAGGTTAGGTCTTACTTTATAAAAGAAAATACAGAAAATTTTCCAGTTTCGTGATTACTAATCTTCTTCTGGATGTGATCTCTAGTGTTGTTAATTAATGTTTTAAATGAGGGGTCACGTGTGTTTCCAAAAAGACGGCATAGGTGGCGTCTCTCGCAGATTAGTGTGTGTATTTTCGTGGCATTAATATTGTGGCTAATTGTTTTAAAAGGTACTGTGTTTTCGATGGTTTTATATAGTGCATGAGATATTGGTGGATTAATTGGCTAAGTCTTGTGTTGAGAAAATGAAAGACAGTATGATAGGTTGTCTAATAGAGGCAAGATAAAGTTAACTTGTTTCCTAACAGTTTTGTGTAAAGTTAATTGGATTTAAAGTTAAGTTCAAATAGTTGGCTTGAGGACAAGCCTGAAACAGAGGCTTGGTTTTGGTTTGCTTTGAATTTCGCGTAAAGCTACACGAGGGCTATCTGCGCTAATCGTCCCTAATTTGGCAGTGTAAGACTAGAGGGGAGGCAGCTAGTCAACACAACCCACCTCCAACTCTTGAGCTACTCTTTTACCAACGAATAGTGGGCGAGAGTGTCGCATTATAACAACCCCACGGTTGTTCTAATGTTATGAAAACACCCATAAAATTGCTTTCCCTAATTTTCCTTCAAATCAAATAATGGATTCGTCCAAAAATACGAACGTGACTCACTTGTTAAATAAACATCTTTGAAAAAAGAGTAAAAAAAAAAAGAGAGAGAGAGAGAGAGACACCACTCTTCATCTACTTACGAATATTATAATTTTGTCTTTAAGAATTACAATAACCATATAATTTTCATATTATACAAGTTGAACAAAAACAAAAAAATATCATACAATCCTGGCTCCTGGTTTTCTTAACTTCGGGGGGGGGGGGTGTAAGGCAATAAGATATATAATACGGCCTCCTGGCTCCTGCTTTTCTTAACTTGGGGGGAGGGGCAATAAGATGTATAATACGACCTCCTGGCTCCTGCTTCTCTTAACTTTGGGCGAGGGGGCAATAAGATACATAATACGGGCAAATTTAAAATAGATATAAAATTAAATTAAAGGACAACGTTAGCTTGGGAGGGCTGACGACATTTCAATACTCCTCGTCCCCACCCCCCACTAACTCGATGTCATAAGACGGGGACACGTGTATAAAGGTAACATAAAAGACTTGTAATTATCCACTACTTAACTGCAATGATATGACTTTAATTATTTAATCCTAAAGATAAAAAGTGGATTTAGTGGTCAGATAATTCAACCTTATCCTCCGTGAGTGGGAAAAAGTTCAATGTTTTGATGAATGGCTAATAGAGTTACCTGGTATGTTGTGATCTGGTTGATTTTATCAGAATACACGGTGTCCAAAGTTGGAGGCATGGCAAAATGTCTAACATTTTCCAACGAGAGGTCATGGTGGTGGGGGGGGGGGGGTAGGGAATTAAAGATAAGATTGTTAACTGTTAAATGTTTGGAAAGACATTTTGTTTTATTTTGAAGTTAATTCTTAACTGATTCTCACTTTTCTCTTTGTGTGCTTTAACTAGTATCGTCTCCAAATTCACTTCGTATCGTGGAAAACGTGTCATAAAGAAAAAGAAACCACCTTTAACCTTGCACCCGCCTTCTTCTCTAATAGTGAAGAACGTTCGAAACAGGTAGTGGAGCCCGGATTCCGTTTATGTTATCGCTCCCAGCCACTCACTAGCCACACTGGCGGTATCTGACGAAAAAGGCCCTCTCTACGAGGGCGGTCAAAGCCTTTTTAAGCCCATTATCTGTGGTTTCTCACAATAAAATATTGTTTATCTTCTTGCTCCCTTGAGTCACTTTGTTACTGCTATAAAGGTGGCGCTGTACGTTCTTCAGTGCTGATGATAACCAAATAGCAAAAATTCATAAAACTGATTAATTTTTCTTCATGACCATTTGGCTTTGAAATTGAGAAAGAGTTTATCTGTTTGTTTCAATTTCACACAAAACTACTTGAGAGCTATCTGCGCTAGCAATCCCTAATTTTGAAGTAATACACTAGAGGAAAAGCAGCTAGTGAACAACACCCACCGCCAACTCTTGGGGTACTTTTTTATATTAACGAATAGTGGGATTGACGTCACATTATGACACCCCCCACGGCTGAAAGGGCGAGCATGTTCGGTGACGGGATTCGAACTCGCGACTCACAGATTATCAGTCGTGCACCCTAACAACCATATCATGCCAGGTCCTAGAGATGAGGGGGGAATACAATGAGTTATATGCTAAAATTTCATTATTTTTTTAAATTAGCCTATAATGGATTATTATTATTAGTTAAGATAAGCATCCTCCATTTTTCAGTAAATCACTTTAAATGACAAAAGGTAAGACAAATATTTATTTACTTACAATCTGTCTCTTATTTTTCTTCTTATAGAATCAGCAACTGTATCAGGAGTTTTTAAAAAATATATATAATCAAATCGTTTTAATAACTTTGATAAATATTCATTTTCCACAAAACAATAATCATGGCCAAGAAGGTTTTCTTTGTTTGCTTTTTACTTAAGGCATATGCCATTTCAGCACAAAACTACACCATGGGTTATCTCTGCTCTGCTAACCGCGGATATCTAAACCCAATATTTACCGTTCTCAGACTTAACTCTGAGCCAATCGTGGACAAAGGACAACAAAATGGCTAGAAGTCGATACATCAAAACGTCATAAACTATTTTCAAATCAATCATAGAATAAGCAAAAAATCTAAACAAAGCACTGTTCTCAAAAAGTATTGGATGAAGGTAAAATACACGCCTATAACGAAACATTATTTTGTTTACTACATTTCGGGCGTCTGCCAAGTCCCACATTTTTAATAAATCCGACGAAATGTAGCAAATAAAACAAGTTTTCGTTATGGACGTGTGTTGTTACTTCTTTCAATACTTCGGACACCTTGCGGTCTTTTAGTGCAGTGTGTTATTCGGAAGGATTTACCAATGTGCTTTCAAACTGTAAAAAACGATATCAAATATTGTTTAACAATGGCTTTTCCAGCGTTGGACTGGGTACAGATAGCCCACTGCGTAGCTTTGCACTAAAGAAAACAACATCAGCTTATTTTTGTTCTTTTTTTTTTACAACTTTTCAAAAAGTGTTCATGCACCGTAAGAAATATTTCTTCAAAAACATTTTCTAACGTTTGAAAGACCTATCTGAAACAGAAGAATTTGGTAGGAAATGTGTAGATAAACTTAACTTACTATCAAAACCAAGAACTGGAGCAATTTCTCTGGAAAAAACCCATGAGTTTTAAATACCGAGTTCATTTATAATAACTCCTTCAATCATGTCTTTATGAGGTGTAAAAACACACCTTAGGAATAGATTAAACAAATGAAATCAGGTGTAAAAATACACCTTAGGAATAGATATTTCATTTGTTTAATCTATTCCTAAGGTGTATTTTACACCTCATTTCATTTGTTTAATCTATTCCTAAGGTGTGTTTTTACACCTCATTTCATTTGTTTAATCTATTCCTAAGGTGTATTTTTACACCTCATTTCATTTGTTTAATCTATTCCTAAGGTGTATTTTTACACCTCATTTCATTTGTTTAATATATTCCTAAGGTGTGTTTTTACACCTCATTGGATACCAATATGGATACCTAGAAACTAATAATATGCCGCAGAATCTTTGAGATCCGGAAGAAGAGAAAATTTAAATTTTTCTATCAGATCTAAACGGATTTTGAAATGATATCAAATGATCATCTATTTGTAGCAATTACGAGAATAGAACAGATGGTTGTACAAACAGGAAAAAAAAGACTGGCTTTTGAAATAATTCTGCAACCTGATCGTGTTGTAATAGATCTTGTTATGGAAACTTCATTCGATGATGTCCCCCCCAGTGGGACAGAGGTAAGTTTACGGACTTAAAACGCTAAAATCCAGAGTTCGATTTCCTGCGATGGACAAAATATGGCTTCGCTCTAAAACAAACAACTCATTCGATGATTTTATAAAAAAAAAAAGATAAATAACGTACACAATAAATGACGCTTAAAGTACGCAAACCAGTTTATATGTATTTCAGACACTTCATCCTGCACATCAGCAATGT
Organism: Limulus polyphemus; assembly: GCF_000517525.1. Taxonomy (NCBI): domain Eukaryota; kingdom Metazoa; phylum Arthropoda; class Merostomata; order Xiphosura; family Limulidae; genus Limulus; species Limulus polyphemus. The sequence continues at coordinate 108,470 of NW_013669415.1, forward strand.
CTACGCTTAAAGTACGCAAACCAGTTTATATGTATTTCAGACACTTCATCCTGCACATCAGCAATGTCTACGCTTAAAGTACGCAAACCAGTTTATATGTATTTCAGACACTTCATCCTGCACATCAGCAATGTCTGCCTTTATCAGCACCAGGTGGCAGAATTATATTATTTCAATTGCCTTTTCGTGACGTACTAATAGCTCTTTATCAATGTCATTATTAACTTAAAGCTGCTTTTCGTCACGCTGCACAATAGAAAACATTGTCAGTCAATGACAGAACAAAACAAGAACCACTCAATCTCCATGCGCAGTTAAAATTACGTCTATAAATTGAGAGAGCAATTATTTGTTAGAAAAAAGTTTTCGAGCCAGATGATGATTGAAAATAGGAGGATCTAGCAGACTTGGTACTATCGTGAGTTCACTGACTTTAACACGGTTTAACGTTCAGTGTTCGAGCCCTAAAGTATGTAGTAAATAGAACAACATGACGTCAGTATCCTTACAAAAAATCCTTTGTATGCTTATCATATTACGGCCTCTTATGAGCATAAAAACTGTTGTAAAGGAATAAGATTGTATGACCATAATATAAATTGAAATAATTGTGATAACTGTCGCTAACTGGTATTGTTTTCGGTTTCTACCTATCTTTCAAATGTGTGCGTGTGTGTATGTTTTTTTGTTTTTTTTTGCAACGTTATGATAAGAAACAGAATTTACTTAAAGAATAAGTTATAAAAAAATCCTCTTCATGGTCGACATCTTTCTTGTAATAAATATATATATGTTTATGGTTTATATATCTCCTAAAAGCTTTGATTACAAATACTTTTCTCGATGCTGTATTTTTTTTTGTTTTTTTGTTTGTAATTAAGCCCAAAGCTACACAATGGGCTACCTGTGCTCTGCTCGCCACGGGTATCGAAACCTCAACTTAACAAAGTGCTTTGGACTTTCTTTCACCATAAAGTTTGAGTTTTTAGACATAATTGATGCATATAAAGTTTGTGGATTTATCGATAACATTAAATTTTTTGTCATAAATTAAATCGGATGTGACATAACTTTCGAAAAATAATGTTTGTGTGTTTGTTTGTAGTTAAGCACGAAGCTACGCAAAGGGCTTATGTTCTAAGTGTATTCAGATTAACAAACAAATAGTGTAACTTTGCTGTCTAAAAATGCTGTAGATAGGGAGAGAGTGAAAATCAGGTTATACTTAATTAAGATGTTTTGTTATTATAAAAAATAAATACACTTGGTATCCCGAAAATTGTTTAATTTCGATGTCTAAGTTCAAAGGAGGTCCAGCTCAATCTACCCTATAATCAACGTGTGTTAAAGATTCAAATTTTGATTGCTACAAATGATCCAAGGAAGTATGAATATCAGTAAACGTGAAACTAGCCATATGCTAGTCATATTTTTAAAACCATGTACAGGTTGATTGCTTCAAATGCTCTAAGGAAGTATGAATATCAGTAAACGTGAAACTAGCCATATGCCCTGTACATGGTTTTAAAAATATGACTAGCATATGACTAGTTTCTCGTTTACTGATATTCATACTTCCTTAGAGCATTTGAAGCAATCAACCTGTACATGGTTTAAAAATATGACTAGCATATGGCCAGTTTCACGTTTACTGATATTCATACTTCCTTGGATCATTTGTAGCAATCAGTTTTATATAATCTAAGGAAGTATGAATATCAGTAAAGGTGAAACTAGTCATATGACATCGTCAATCAATAAGTGGATAATTATCAGAAGAGAAAACAAAACGTCCATATGTACGAGAAAATCAGGACTGAATTCACCATCAGCATATCAAATGTCGTCTTGTTACTTGTCCCCATGTTAACGGGTAGGGATTTTGCTATTTTTCGTGACCTTGAACTTTGACCTTCTAAAAAGTAATCCCTTCTAAATTGGGCCATAGTTTAAATGTATACCAACTTTGGTCCAAATCCATTTAGTCGTTTTTGAGAAATCCTGCTGAGGGTTGAAAACATGACCTCCGCCACCAGAAACGAAATTGACAGAAACAAAAAATTATTTACGTGGTTTTTGTTTCGCAAAACCTAATGATCAATAGAGCTAACTGATATCAAGAATATTTCTAAGAGAATGGGACGTTGAACACTGAAGATTTGAGAAAAACGACTAAGCTTTATTCACAAATTATTTTAGCTGAAGATACGACAGATATCTGCTAAAGTGACGACAGTTTAGTGGCAAGAACAAAATAAAGAAAGAAATTTGGGTATGTGGACTTGAAGTAGAAGCTATGAATAACTGCAGCAGTGGTAATGAACAACAGTAAAAACAATGTCAGTATATACATTACACACATTTGTCAGGTGGTGGTAATTACATGGATGTAGAGACACGTTCACACAAACTTACAAGCTTAATGAGGTTAAGTATTACACTTACATGACGTGATCAACTCAGTAAATACACACTTGTTGGGTGGTGGCAATTACATGGATGTAGAGACACGTTCACACAAACTTACAACCTTAATGAGGTCAAGTATTACACTTACATGACGTGATCAACTCGGTAAATACACACTTGTTGGGTGGTGGCAATTACATGGATGTAGAGACACGTTCACACAAACTTACAAGATTAATGAGGTTAAGTATTACACTTACATGACGTGATCAACTCAGTAAATACACACTTGTCGGGTGGTGGCAATTACATGGATGTAGAGACACGTTCACACAAACTTACAACCTTAATGAGGTCGAGTATTAGACTTACATGACGTGATAAATTCAGTAAACTCAAGAAGTGGATGGACAGATAGTATAGGAAAAATGTTTCCTCGCTTTTATGTTTTAATCCAAAAATATTGACTTATTTTTTTAAACCTTTGTTTAAAAATACCATTGTAACATGCTACCGTAATTGTAAGCATACACGAAAGGTAAAATAAAAACCAGTTCATTAAAATCGTGTTTAATGTATATAACTTAAAGGCTTATAGATATCTAATTAATGAATTATTTTGTAAAGCAATTTTTATATAATTCCTATGAAATAGTTTCTATTTGTTTGTTGTTAAGCACAAAGCTACACCATCGGCTGTCTATGTTGTATCCACCTCAGGTATCGAAACCCGATTTCAGCAAGGTAAGCTCACACTTGAAATACCTTTTCTCTTTATACTAGAAATCACAGTATCTTCCTCTAGTATCACAGGATCTTCCTCTAATGCCAGAGGATCTTCCTCTAATGTCACAGGATCTTCTTCTAATGTCACAGGATCTTCCTCTAATACCACAGGATCTTCCTCTAATGGCACAGGATCTTCCTCTAATGTCACAGGATCTTCCTCTAATACCACAGGATCTTCCTCTAATATAACAGGATCTTCCTCTAATGTCATAGGATCTTTCTGTAATATTACAGGATCTTTCTGTAATATTACGGAAGCTTCCTCTAATATCACAGGGTCTTTCTGTAATATTACGGAAGCTTCCTCTAATATCACAGGATTTTCATCTAATGTCACAGGATCGTCCTCTAATATCACAGGATTTTCTTCTAATGTCACAGGATCTTTCTGTAATATCACAGGATCTTCCTCTAATGTTTCCAATCGTTTTTAAGCTTTAAATCTAACATACAAAAATATATTAGACTTTTGGCCAGAAAAAATAAAAATATTGGTCAAAGGAAGGGGAAAAATGTTAAATCATTTCCCAGTGAAACTGTTAATGGCATTTTATTTTCATGGAATAGAAGCTCTAATCCACAGTTATCATGGAATAGAAGCTCTAATCCACAGTTAGCAGATTGCGAGTCGAGCGCCCTAACCACCTGGCCATGCCGGGCCCCACGGCTTAGAAGAAAGGAATAGTCGTATCTATAAAAAGAGTTTGAGACAACTTTGGATTGATTAATTCATGCCAATCAAGCAAATGATAAAAAAAGAAAATTTTATACACGATGATTTATAAATAAATGTTTGTCTGTTCGTTTTAGAATTACTGCGCAATATTACCAAAAAGAACTGTCTGCGCATAACCGTCTATAATTTTGAATTGTCAACTAGAGGGAAGTTGGCTAGTCAAACAACATCAACCCACAAACTTTTGAACTACCCTTGCCTGACCGAATAGTGAGATTTGACCACCGCTCTTATAGCGTACCCGTAGCCACAAACTGCGGCAATGAGTCATAAACCTTTGGATTCGGAGACCGAGAACTCTAGCCACTAAGCTACGCCCGACCTTATACGATAAAAATGAATTATAAACCTTCACGTAACAACGAGAAATTATGAATTAACTCTGATTGGCGACTTGACCAGACCCAGTTTGTAGATAAATCTGAAGTATGTAACGTCTGGAAAAATTTTCGAATTTACTAAACTTATACCGGAACGATAACTGTGGATTAGAGCTGATAACCATGGATTGTTGCTGATAACTGTGGATTAGAGCTGATAACCATGGATTGTTGCTGATAACTGTGGATAAGAGCTGATAACCATGGATTGTTGCTGATAACTGTGGATTAGAGCTGATAACCATGGATTGTTGCTGATAACTGTGGATTAGAGCTGATAACCATGGATTGTTCTGATAACTGTGGATTAGAGCTTCTATTCCATGAGGGGTCGCGGGTTCGAATCCCCGTCACACCAAAC
>NW_013669416.1:0-7873 GCF_000517525.1 Limulus polyphemus
GTCATACGTGACAAGTTTACCTGTATACGTTTGGTTTACGGTGAATTCCTGACCATGCGATGTTACAATGGCGCCTGATATCATTCTGCTGGAAGAATATAGATCAGCTTTCAAAAGAATAGATATTTGTACAATGAGATCATTAGACAATGTAATACCAAAGAAAATAATATTTTCAAAAAGGGAGACTTCACTGTTCTCGTTAAAAACGGAAATGTTTTGACAACAGAGCATTTATGGTAATGAGCTCCGAAACCTTACCTTAAAATGAAGAGTATGATTATGAAGAAGAAACAACCGACAGTAATATAGGATGCTTGTATGAAGCCGGAAGTAAACAAATATGACCTTAGCCCAATTTCGACATGTGTCGAGTGCAAAGACCCGTCAACAACACCAGGGGGCGTGTTGCTAGATTACGTCATCAAAACCAGGAGGCGTTGCTAAGTGGATAATAGGATTAAGTCATCTACTCCAAGGGTAGGAAGATGTATAAGACTAAATAACAGTATTCTATATCAGTATGATAAATAACATATTTTTATGAGATTTGTTTTGTTTCATCATATGATCTACAAACAAGAATATTATAATACAAGAAAATTACTATCTTCTACATAACATAAATCAATCTGACAATATCTTCAATTTTAACATTTATTATTCTTCATACAATAAGCATGTTGATATTTGATATACATAAAAAGGTATATCTAGTAAATCTCTCTCTCTCTCTGTAACAAAATTATTAACATATATATCATTTATATCTTTATTAGATCCAAATTTGGACAATACTTTTTGTTTGAATACACATCTACATCTGTAATATCCATTACCAAATTATAAACCTGGAAATCACTGGGTATGGGACTACTTTGGACGAAATGGGAAAGGAGAATATTTTGATACCCCTCGACTTGCCTTCACGATCTCACAGTCATCAGATAGAACTGTCAAACGTGGACTTATAATAAGAAGGTTGTGCAGGAACTTATTCGACAGCATGTGGAAAATATTGTATATAATCTAAGTTGACAGTTGTTGTTGTTTTGCATAGTTAGGTAGCTGATCACTAGCAAACACACCTTCGAGTTTCTTTCTCGTGCACACATCTTGTGAGACTATAGAATAAACCTCTAGTGTTCGTTGCTTCTTAGATATCAGTGATGATGTTTCTGGACTGGTCAATTTCTGAAAGGGACTGAAATTCTGCATAAGCGAGAACATTTATAGTGTTAAGTAAAGCTTTATCAAATCATATTTCTATTTTTTAGATTTCCCTGTTTCACCAGGTTAAAGTGGGAATCACCAGCTGATAGGTCGTGTACAAATAGTGTATATTCTTCTGAATATTCGTCATATCCTATATCAATTCTGTGATCTTGAAAATGTTTTCCTGCTCAACTATACAATGTTTTGTAGGTTCGTGCATACAGGTCAGCATTAAAATCGGGTTGTAATAGTCGAGCAGGAATTTGTTTTCCATCCACACTGATTGCCACAAAACTGATACTGTAATGTTTGAAATTGTATGGGTTTTTCTTCCAAAATCTGTTAAATGTATTATTATCAACGCATCCTATAAAAAACGTGTAGGTACTTGGCCTAAAAATGCATTATTGATTGAAAATGATTTGCACTCTATATACTTCAAAGGATATTTAGCAGTTCCTTTCTGAAAGGCTTTTGCATGCGACAGAACAACCAAATGACTGATTTTTACTTAGGTATAACATAGGTATAAACATGTTCTAGAACAACTTTGAAATCTAATTCATCTCTCAACATGATACAAAATGTATCTTTACTTCGTATAAGGCGTAGTTTTAAAGTAACCCTATTTGCCAAGAACATGTTTTGCAAAAAAAAAAAGATGTCTGAATGTAAATTGCCAATCATGTCGGCGATTTGACTACCTATGGTATTTATGTATTGGTCTTTCATTCCATTGTTAAAGTCGAGATCGTCAAAACTACTTACCATGACATTTACCTAGATAAATGTAGTCAGATGGCTTCTCCATTATAAGTCAGTATTGTTTTCTATGTAGGCCTAGAAATTGTGAGACAGAGAAATGAGTTTGTCATTCAGATGACTCTGTACACTGACAGGAATTTTCCTGAGGTAGAAGGAACATAATTATTTTCAAAACTATCAGGGCTCAATGTTCTCTTTCTCTTGCTTTTAGTGATAGTGAATGCCAGGCGTTAGTGTCTCTTTCTTTTATTGGGTAGATCAATTTGTGTGACCTCTCGAGCCACTCTTGAGCCCATTGTTTTGCATCTTGTTTTCTGACATAAAAAAGGGGTTTCCCTTGTATGACATATGATGCTTAATTTATAATTGATTTAACTGTTTGTTTTCCTAGAGCTAATGCTCCCTTTTTCAGAAACGGTAAGGCTGAATGAAATAGGTTGCTTAAGACTTCTCTCAAACCATGACCTCTTTGCCAATTGACTACCTGCAAAATATGGTAATCTGTTTCCAACCTGGTAATCATAGTATGTCTAATAAACCACAATGTCGTTATAGTAAGGTACTCTCATGACCACGACGAAAGTGGAGCATAGTGATGACTCTCCCAGTGCATATGGTATATGCTGACTATTGCCATCCTTTATATTTATCTCAATAGTCTGAAATGTCGTTTTAGATGCAAGTCTGTAATGAGGGTTCACAAAAGTTTCAGTGATCATGTCTCCATCCTGACATTTAACTCGAACGATTGGTAACAGTGGTATGTGTGCATCGCCAACAATACTAGGTTCCATAATATCTGAGTAAACATAGAGTGAATGAAAACCTGCATGCATATTAATAGCATGTGGAGCTATAGTGGGTTCTGATATTATACAATTATTCTCAACTACGAGTAGAACAGACAATACAGGATCAAATAATATAGAGGATCCCTTTTTCACATTTACACTAGTGAATGAATTGTGTCGGATTCAAGAGCTAACTCTTCTAATTGGTTTAGTACTCTATTTAATGACCCAGTCTTATATAAATTATTTTATTGCAACCATCAGAGCTAGGAAAGAAAGTGATCCATCCTGTGCCATCAGGTACATTATACCAACTATGTGGATGCTGTAGTTCAGCCCAGGTCACTTCTAACGAACCCTCGAGGTTAATAGATCTCGGAAGATGTGTCATATAATTCATCAGACTATTATCGGTAAAATAATTCATAGAACTGTTGCTGGGTAGCGTCACATACAACTGACCCAAGTTGAATAATGGGTAATAGAATTATACATAACATTTTATTATGACAGTCAATTCAGATTGGCTTGAGGGATCAAGCTATTAATCTTATCATGATATCCTTTCCATTTAACGAAATACTGTTTGTTTTTACTCATTTTTTGTTCCTGTAATATTTCTTCCACAGCATATACATCGTTTGAGAACTTGATAACATTTTGGAATCCAGTTCTTCTCTGAGATAGTCTTCCAGTTTCTCTCCAATCTCTTGTAAACTGTAAATATTTTGTCAGTCTACCTAGGCATATATCTTCTCTAAACTTGGTGTTTCACTTTACTAGATCGAACTTGATCATACATCTTCTCTAAACTTGGTGTTTCACTTTACTAGATCGAACTTGATCAAACATCTTCTCTAAACTTGGTGTTTCACTTTACTAGATCGAACTTGATCATACATCTTCTCTAAACTTGGTGTTTCACTTTACTAGATCGAACTTGATCATACATCTTCTCTAAACTTGGTGTTTCACTTTACTAGATCGAACTTGATCACCCACTTGGAATCGAAATTTCTCTTTTGTGTGTGGTTTGTAGAGAGTGTTTCACACCACAGTCTGATTAGCATCTATCAGTCTCATTTTAATACTGCAGAGATATGATATACTATAAGCACTGACTAAATTTCTTAACACAGAGATGTAAGTGAATGTTCCATGATGGATAAAATATCGCCACATTTTAATTTCAAGAGTATGATTAAAATGTTCAGCCATGGAGGTTTTTATTTTATTATGCTTAGTAAAGAAGTGAATGTATTGTTCCTTGACATAAAGTTGAAACAATCTGTTAGTAAATTCTGTTCCAGCATCGGTTTGAAATTTACAAGGTATGTGACCTTGTTTTAAAACCTGTTTGAAGCCCTAACGAGTGCAGCTTCTTTCTTATTTGCGAGTGGAACAACCCATGTATATTTTGAAAAGACATTGATACACGTCAGGAAATACTTAAACTGATTGTTATAGTGACTTAAGCTAGAGAGATATACTAAATTAACCTGCAACTGTTCACCAATACAAGAAATGGTCACCCTGTTTCCAAAAAATCTGTATTTCACAGGTTTATGTAATGTATATGAATCTTAGTGTCCTAACGAGTCCTTGACCTGATTTAGACTGAAGGCTTTACCTAATGCTTTAACTGACCTATGTACACCACTGTAACCAGCATGATATGAACTATTATAATAAATAGGTTACCTGATTTAGACTGAAGGCTTTACCTAATGCTTTAACTGACCTATGTACACCACTGTAACCAGCATGATATGAACTATTATAATAAATAGATTCTAGAGTTTTATCCATATTATTTGCTACATCTGGTGAATTTGAACCAACTTTTTCTATTAGGTTTACTGTCTGTAGCAGTAGTTATAATCTGGCCTTTACAGCAGGCGAAGTTAAACCTTAGACGACTGATAATATTAACATGATTCAACAGTTGACAACAGCCCATGATTACAATCAAGAAACAAGTGATTATATAATTCGTTTATTGAAAATAAGCCAATTTAGATACAGTTCATTTAGGTCTTTTAACAGTACGATCTTTATAATTTATATACGACCAATTGTCAATGTTTGTCTATGTTTCCAACAACTTCTTGTGGGATATTCATATATGATAACTGTTCTACAAATTCTCTTCATTAAGTAGAACTAAAATTCCCTTGTTTCAATCATACATCATTGATCAGATCGATTATGTTACTGTTCGGTGCAGATCGTCCATTAATCACTACTTCTTCTCGAACATTCCATGTTACATCTTCACTTGAACATATTAACTTTAATAGTATGTCAGTTTTCTTTTCATATTTTAGAGGTACCAAGTTGATGCTATTCAAACTTTCACCAGTCGGCAATTTCATTTTCATTTTAATAGGTTCCATAGCTTTCAATTGAAAAGTTTGATGACGTTTTTGCAGCTGACCTAACATCTTAACTTTGTCATCTGCAGGTAGAGTATTATTATGTATAACAGATTTCATATCTTTCTCTATAAAGTTTAAAATTTTATGAACTGGTCTTTCATAAATGTTTGGTTGATAAAACGAGTGTACTAGTTCTTCAGGAATGAAAATCATTCGTTTTGTATATTCCACCTTAAAGTCCAGTAGCTTTCACAATAGCCCTTCCTGCAAAACCACTAAATTGTGAAAGTAATGGCGCTATGAGTAATGTTAAAAAGCCCTCCTTTCTGTATTAGTAAGTTTCTTTTATGTTTAACAGATGTTGTCTTATCAGCCATTGCTCTCAACACTGACTTGTGTCATCTAAGTTTCTGCTCTTGTATCTTTGTCAAGGGAACATTTAAGAAAACAAAATTCACAAATACAAGTTATAAAATCATTGTTAGCTCAGGCAATCATATATATATTTAATTTTTTCGTGTATCTTTAGTTAATTCTCGGAGCAAATCCTGGTGATATTTAACTGTAGTTGTCATGATGAATAAATGACAAAAATAGAACATTATATAAATCTATTTATTAACATATTTACAATCCATTGAGATATAATATCGACCTCTTTAACACTACAATGATACGTCGTGCCTCTCGGCCACACAGGTAATGGTGTTCTCTCTCTCAGTTGTTAGGTTTAGTTCAATTGTGTAGGACATCACAGGTATGTTTTAGGTTAGTTTTATAAATAGAAGTCGGAATGCAAACGTTTTTAGTTTACACTTTTTATTCTCGACTTAGAAGACGTGTACAAGTGTAATTCGAAAGATAAGGTGTTTTTCAATAGTTATGAAAGTGCATGAATAGATAAATTTGGTTTGGTGACATACAAAATCCGTTCTTCATTGTTAAACCGAATGAAAGAAAGAGAATCAGAAACTACATTTAAGTGCTACCACTCGAATAAAGTTGAAGAACAAAGCCCAAATTGTAAGACGATGCTGCTGTTTCTTTACGCATCTAAACCATTACATTTTCAAAAAGTTAGATTTTGTATAGATCTTGGTGAGTTATATTTGTAAAGCTATATTTAAACGTCAAATATGTGAGTTCTAGATCCTAGCAATGTGCAGATAGAAACATACCCCTTGTATTTTTGACGGATCATTACCATCAACACGTGTCATCTTTGTTACTTCCAGCTCCATATGAGTATCCTATAGTACTACCGACCTAAAAACTATTTTTTGAAAGAAGTTGAGTATGTATTCCAGTACCATTAACGAAATAATAAATAAGGAATTGAAATTGACGAAGGCTCACAAGATTCCACTCATATCTCGAAATCAACTGCTATTTTTGTGAGATAGATATCCCAAGAAACTGGAATCATAGCAATCCTATTCAAATACGTACTCTAGTGAAGCTCAATGGACTTTTGTGCTATCGGTTTGCTTAAACGTGGTCTTGAAAGTTAGCAGCTGTTCAAATGGAATTCCCGAGGAAAACTTATCAAGATGTGCAGTCTTAAGTTTGTCCTCGCCTTCATTAACTGAAGTTTCTTACAATGAAAATTGAGATAAAATATAATCGGAGAGTGTGCTAGCAATCTGTATATAGTGATGATACGGACGCCCGTATTAAAGCAATACAAAAGTCATCTGAATTTTCTCCTCTACAAGTCATCAGAAGCTAGACATGAAGAGCTACTTGGCATTGTTGCTCTATTTCCGGTGTATATGCCAATTTTTAGCTATTCAAAGCACGCCAAAATCGATAACCAGTAAATAGCTAAAATCGAAATTTCTTATTTTCGTTTATCATCATCTTTCTTCAAAAGGCCTAGCGCCTACCTAGTTCTAGTAGGAATTATAATTTTATCATATGATAGAGCAAAACAGTTTTCATGATCTTTAATTACCTATCTTATTATTATTGTATGCAAAATTTATAAAGCTTTAGAATACACTCTAACCCACGTACGACATCTTATAAAAAAGTAAACAAACAAGTATTAGGAAAACAAATTTAGTGCTAAGTGAAACAGCTGTGTAGGGCTGGCTAGTGAACTTGAAAAATGAACCAAACAAGATAGGGATGGAAGTGAACATATCACTTGATCCGTCTAATGACCACATAGTAGACTAAGTCATCTCGACTTTACATGGATAATAAAATCCATACATTACTGATAACAGCGTGTTTCAACATGTGATTATGTCACCAATTGTATAGTTTTCACTTCAATAGTAATCAAAGCCTTAGAACTATGAATTCATTTCATTTGTAATGTATTTTTTAAGATTATGCTAGGTCAGATACTAGTCCTGAAAGGGATTATCTTGTTTTGTTACATACGTAAATTATTAACACTTTACATATATAACACACGTTTCATCATTCCACCTAATATAAAATGCATCTTTATTTAAATTATTTAAAATGACACTTGTGTAAAACACCTATTGTCAATTAAAAAGGATACAACATTAAAATCGTTATATAATAAGTAATTATTAAATATATCACGCTGAAGAAAAAACAACAACAAAGATATCATAATGGCTGGAGACGGCTTGAATGGGTAATGAAGAAAAACTTTAATATAAGTTTAACATAACAGCAAATGTACAACGTTTCGACAAGGTTTTGTCATCATCAGGTGCAAGTAATTTACACTGACACGGATAT
>NW_013669416.1:8873-27485 GCF_000517525.1 Limulus polyphemus
TGTTTAAGATTGGAAATGGATTTGATCTCGTTACTTTTCAGTTTACGGGATTGGTTGACTATATTAACAGTCTTGTTTGAGAATTCTTTGAAAAAGTTATTTAATATACAGTTTTTGGGAACTTCGAGAAACCACATTTTGTTGTAGTTACCTGTGATAAAAGTTTGTTGGTTGATGTCATGGATTTCTTCTTTCTGTAGTTGGAGGATATTTGAGGTAGAGGTGGTCTTTTGTTCTTTTATGTAGCGGGTCACGAGTCTTCTGGCTAGATCTTCTAGACACGCCTTGAACTCTAGGCATGGAGTTGTTTTGTGGTTGATGACAAAGTTGAGGCCTTTGTTTAAAAGCTGAAGTTCTGTGTCGTTGAGTATCCGGTCAGATCTGTTGATTACAAGGTTAGGCTGAGCTGCATTGTTGTGTTTCACTTCATGTCATCGAACAAAGATATCATATTAAACGAGGAAGCTGGTCCAGGTCTAGAAATAATAAAGTACTGGACAGATGTTTTGTAACTCTGAGTAAGTTAATCCTAGATGGCATTATTGGTATGTAAATGATTATGTGGGCATATAAGTCCCAACAATGCCTTTACTGTTACTCCTGAAGATGGTGTCATAGAACACCGAAATATATGTAGAATCTTTTTAGAGCAAGTCCCTTGTTTGAATAACAATTTACTGATTTTAATATTGTATTCCTTTTAATTATAAATAGTATCTTTATTTTATACAAAGTGGAGTTTTCAGTTTACTCCATTTGGCAAAAATTTGATCTGCAAAGAAATGATGGAATCTAGGTGACCAATCATGTCGACTGTTTGACTACCACATATTAATCTTTGTGTCAGTCATTGATTCCATTGTTCTTGCCATAATTAAAGTCGAGATCATTAAAACTATATAGTATGTCCTTTACTCACATAGATGAAGTCAAATGACTTCTCTTAACTTCTCTACTATAACTCAGTAAAGTTTCTGTGTGGGTCTTATAGACGTAAATATTGTGAAACAAAAAGATAAATTTGGTGGATGTACATCTTAATGAATCTGTCATTAAGATGCACATCCACTTGTCATTAAGATGTACATCCACTTGTCATTAAGATGTACATCCACTTGCAAAAGTAGATAATGAAGAAACAGAGTTTCTGTGTGGGTCTTATAGACGTAAATATTGTGAAACAAAAAGATGAATTTGTCATTAAGATGTACATCCACTTGCAAAAATAGATAATGAATTAACAAATTGACAGAATGAAATATATATTCTTCCTTTTTATGTCAGTTCCTTCTGTTTGACAATCTTGACTTTTACATGAAAATATGCCTGGGCTGGGTCTATATATTCATTCCATGAACCTAAAAGGGAAAATTCGATGGTTCCTTTGTGAGCCACTGAAGCTAAAGGATAATATTTGGTCCATTGACCCTCCTCGATAATAGTCTATGTGGGATAGAAAAAAGGTCTAGCTCAGTCTATGCACACAGACAGGATTTTTCACGTGGAAGGATGGTCATAATCAGTTTTCAAAAGTCTGGAGTCGATGCTTTTCACCTCTTAGTTTTAGTGATTCTAAATATGGGACCTTTAAGTCTCTTCTTTATATTAGGTTAGATGGTAACAAACTGCTTGGTATCTTGAGCTAGGTCTTGAGATAAGACAAAATATATTCTTTGTATAGCATTTAAATTTATGATAAACTGAACAACGTTTTTTTCCTAAGTCTGATTTTTTTCAGAAATGGGATAGCTGAGTGAAACATTTCTCAATACATCTTTCAATCCATGACCACATTGTCATTGACTTCCAGCATAATAAGGTAATAAGAATCAATGTACCTGATGATGACAAAACCTTGTCGAAACGTTGTACATTTGCTGTTATGTTAAACTTATATTAAAGTTTTTCTTCATTACCCATTCAAGTCGTCTCCAGCCATTATTAGTCTCAAAGTGGGTTCCTCGTCATCGAAGTCTTTCAGTTTGTACATTGTGGGATTTCTCTTCAATCTCTTGTGAATTGTAGAGATTTTACCTGTCCATCCATGCATATTATTGATGTTTCACTTTACTAGAACACACTTGACCACCACTGAAGCATTACTTGGGGGGGGGGAGAACACTATAGACTGATTAGAATAATTGACATCTGTTGATCCCATTTTAATACTGCAATGATATGAATGATTATAGACCTTGACCAGATTTGGCAATAAAGAGATATTCTTGTAAATTCCGTGATGTGTAAAACACCACCACATTCTATTTAAGAGTATTATTAAACCATTCTACTACAGATGCTTTCGTTTCATTATGTTTAGTGAAGAAATGAATATCTTGTTCTTTAAGATAACATTGAGACAGGCTGTTCGTAAATTCTGTTCCAAATTCTCTCTCTAGTTTACAGGGTTTTCGACCCTAGTTCAAAATTTGTTTAAAAATTTTGATAAGTGTCACACTTCCCTTGAGTGAACGACACATACATGTTTAGAAAATACGTTGATACAAGTGAGTAAATACTTAAATTGATTGTTATAGTGTCTCAGATTAGAGAAATCAATCAAATCAGCCAGCTATTGTTCATCAGTCCCAGAATCGATCTCTCAGCTTCTTGAAAACGTATAGTTTACTGTCTTATGTAGTATGCCTGTATCCTTGACTTGGTTTAGAGTAATGGACTTACCTAATGCTTCTATAATCTGTCATAAGTGGCAGGATGAGTAGGATTATAATAAATTAATTGTAGCACTTGATTCACTTTAGACATTATTTATTTCGTTTCATTAGTTGATACCATCTACTTTTATTTGGTTTACCATTGATTTTGTCTCTAACAGCAGTATTAATTAATTTAGCTATTACAACAAGCAAGATTAATTCTTAATTGACTCGAAATATTACTAAGCTTTAATGGTTGAAAAACAATCCATGATGACGTCCAAGACAAAAATGAATAAATAAGACAGTATTACTATATAAAAAATGAGCCCATGATCTCATTTTAATACTGCAATGATATGAATGACACTACAGAAATGTTCTAGCAAGTTCCGTGATGTGTAAAATAGCACGACATTTTAGTTTTAATAAGAATACAATTAAATCATTCTATTATAGCTGGTTTTGTTTCATTGTGTGTAGTAAAGAAGTGAATATCTTGTTGGGTCGTTTAGTTGTTGCTTGATTTGTACGCTTCATATACTTCCATCTCTCGGTGTTTCCCACGACCTCTTGTGGAATATTCATAACTGATAAACGTTCTACAAATTTTTTCCACCCAGTAAGGTTAAAATTATTTCATTTACGTATTACATTATTGACTTGGTCTTCTGTTAATCACTAGTTCTCCTCGAACCTTCCATGATAGATCAGCATTGAAGCTCTTCTTATTTTTCTGATGAACACTGTTGATGATTTCTAATTTTTCATGAGCGAACAATTCCATTTTTACTTTAATGGGTTCTATGGCTTATAAGTGAAAGGTGATGACGTTGTTACAACTGATTTATCATCTAGAGGTCATATATAATTTTGTATGACAGAATTTATTTCATGGGCTATTGAGTTTAATACTTTATTCATTGGTCTTTCATAAGCCTTGGGTTGATAAAGCAAGTATACCAGTTCTTCAGGTATTTGTTCTGTTTGTTCAATATTTCCCTAATGCTTTCTTGACAGTCATATCTCTGTGTGTCAACTAAGTCTCTGTTTCTGTCATTGGAACCTTACCCTTTAAAACATTTAACGCATATTCGCAAGTATATATGATTAAATAATTTTTACCTCCGGCATTTTTACCTTTAATCTGTTTACCTTTTGCTTTAGGTAAAGCATGGAGCAGCTCTTAGTGTTGTTTAACTCTAAGAGTCATGTTGAGTAAATGAATTATATTTGAATGTACAAATTAATATAAGTCACAGAAAAAGTCCAGTTAAATATAACACCTATTTTTCACACTTAAGTGATAATGTTCACTCTTATGATGTAGACAGCCTAGAACTGATGCTGGAAACTGATTAACATGGGGATGTTCACACAATTCCAAATTACAGCATGAAAGTTTCAGCCGACTTCTCAGGATGTCTCTTTATCCTTCGTGTAAGTTGTCGAAAAGTTCTCTTTCATCATTCTGGAAAGTTTCAGCCGACTTCTCAGGATGTCTCTTTGTCCTTCGTGTAAGTTGTCGAAAAGTTCTCTTTCATCATTCTGGAAAGTTTCAGCCGACTTCTCAGGATGTCTCTTTGTCCTTCGTGTAAGTTGTCGAAAAGTTCTCTTTCATCATTCTGGACACATTCCATAGATTATGACTGTAAATGTTTTTACTATACCAAGTACTTTGTACTTCAAAGTGAATGTTCTACAGAAAATCATTGGGACTAAAATGCTAAGACTTGGCAGCAATCTGTGTTTAGAAGATAATCAGCCAAAAATGATGGTTTTAAACAAAAACACCACCAAGGTGGCTAAGTGTTTGAATGTAAGTTTCTTTAATCACACAAAGTCTTTTAGTTCGTTACTCAATGAGTGAATATCAGCTTTTATCTTACGTGGATACATACACCACAATTTTATCACCAGGAATAGTCCTGCCCTGAGTCACGTTTATTCTAGATTTCGGGGTTTCAAATCAATGAGTAAAAAACCCAAGGGTTACTGTGTTGTTTTTTCTTACTGAAACATTCATCTGAGTTTTGTATCTAACATTCTTGAACGCAATAATATATTGAGAATTTAAACCTATATTACATATTTCTCTGCCATGGTGAAATAGATACCAAACAATATAAAACACTAGTAAATTCAAATTGTGAATTCTATGTGTAAAAAGTTGATACTTTTGTTTTCTCCATTTTCACTCATCAAATTATCATTGATAAAAAAAGATTTATTTTATTAGATTGTAAATAATCATGAAAATGTTCAGGCAAACTGTCTACAAATTGAACGCTAGGAATATTATGCACGAATTTAGTATACAGGAGCTGAAATTCACCATAAAAACACACAGATTTTTCAGGTTTAAGATAGATAACATCACGATGATATGTCAACGCACTGTTTACAAACTGAATTTTACCACATCCTGTTTGACCTAACACTAAACATGTAAATGGATGTTGTAGATCTTTAATGAGGAATAATTGAAACACAACTCAGCTTATATTGCGTCTGTTGAACTTGTATGTAAATTTTGTAAAATAATAAACTGCAAGTGTATAAAAATGGAAGTTTAAGTAAATTGTATTGTTTAGAATTTAACAGAAGAATTAAAGTGTATACATAAAACCTTTATACTATCAATATTTTAAAAACTATAAGTTTCTACTGTTTGGATTTATTATTATGAAGAAATGCATTATCTGTGATGTCACTATTTTCTGGAATGACGCTGTGGACTGCACACTGTGATGTGTGAGTCATAGTCAACAACTGAGATGAATTGACCTATGTTGATTGTATGTATAGGTACTTTGTTCTACGCATGTTGTAAATTCGATTATAATTTCATATCAAATAGGCTTCACTGTAAAATAACAAAGGAAACTCACGAAACACAATTAAACTTTAATTGTGTTTTGTGATTTTCCTATATCAAAAAATATATATTTACTAACTGCTTCAGTGATCTAGTGTTTTCTATTTCAAACTGAATGTTCTAAGAATATCCTAAGAGTTTCTATTTTACTTAGCTTCTGTATATAAGTAAAGTGATTGGATTTTGTTCTATGATAATTCGTTTGTTTACTATATTTAGTTGTAGCAAAATTAATTACCACAGAGTTTATTAACTAGATAGTAAAAATAGACATAAGAATGAAAACAGGACTATATTACTATGCATGTAGACTGATAATATAAGAATATATGTAAACCATAAATCAAACTACACTATATTATAATTAGCAAAACGTGTTACGTATGTAGAGTTTAAATAAGTTACTTATAAAACAATACGAAACAGTCCTTTTCAGATCACGTATACTTGTTAGTATAAGAATATAAGCAAAACATAAAGTCAAACTGTACATTTTAATTACTGTTATATATGTAGACTTTGGATAATTTACGTGCTTGACAATAGGAAATAGTCCTTTTAAGGGCTAATTAATAAACTAATATAGTTGTAAAAAGCATGTTATGCGAGTTAGATGAAATAATAATTTTAAAGCTTTCATTATTGCCTAAATGAAAACTATAAAGTTGGTTACAACGTTACCTACAACATCATCTGGTGATGTGCTTGCGAATCATATGCATGCTTATCTTCCATGGCCTCATTGTCCTACTTTTTCTGCTTCTAACAACGCGCCGCTAGCGAATCGTCTTCTAGTGTCATTTTGTCGAACTATGACGTTAAGCCATCTCTTGTTATCTTGCCTGAGGCAGCCAATAAGCGTGAGGTGGTATCGTTTGATGTTTAAAGTGCATCTCTAACTACTTCCTTCTGATGAATTTTTATCTTTACCTTTCTATATTGTATATCATATATTTTCCCAAATGATGTTGTTATCTTTATTCTTTTAAGGTCCAAGATCTTTCTTTTTTTCCCTTTCCTAAAACAACAACAAAATAGGAATGTTTTTACCTTTTTCTTTTAAAAAGAATGAGTTTTCTCCTTTCAGTAATTCTTTAACTGTGCTTTCCTAATAAGAAGATATCTTTCTTCATCAAAGAAAATTTATATTGCTTTGTTTCGAAGCACGCTTTTCTTTTTGATTCCAAGGTTTTTCAGATGTTTCCATTTATAAAGCGAAAAGCATAAAGAAATCGAGGAACTAAAATAGTTTTATTCCGTCACAGAAGTGTCATCAAGGCGTTTCTTAAGTAAGCCTTCACTCCCGAACAGAAGAAGTGTCATCAAGGCGTTTCTTAAGTAGGCCTTCACTACCGAGAATGTGGAAAGAAACATGACGGCTGAGATTCGCCTGTTGCTAATGTGTCAACATTGAAATGATAACCAATGAAACCAAAGCAAATAAATAAACACTCAAACAGGCGTCTAGCCAGGACACCTATTGTTTGAGAGAACGCCAGTTTAAGAATAGAACAATATTGGCTTTGTTGCTGAAGGCACACGAATAAGTTCCACATATATTTTTACAACTTTTTAAACGAAGGTCATCAGTGGCTTAAATAGTTGCTGTAAATAAACTACGTGCTAATTCTTAGTTTTGTCCAGTAACAGTGTAGGCAAGTCTGAAAAGATTTATCATAATAGTCACTTGCTTAATCTAGTTCACACCATAACAGTTGTTTATGATACAAATAGATCAAAACTAAGGGCTAATTCAATAGATTCTTGTAGTCCGACAACACATTTAATAACCCTTTTGCCAAGAAATATTCTAACGTGTGTGACAAACACGGTTGAAACATCGAAAATCATTCCAAACTCGGGAAACTATTAAGTCTTTATTTATAGTAGAGCAGAATGAGAATATAATAAACTTTGAATACATAGTGGAAATCTATATTACACCAGTTTACAGTAGTCCCACTATGTACTCAAGGTTTATTATATTCTCATTCTGCCTCGAAAATATCTACATTACACCAGTTTACAGTAGAGTTTATTATGTTCTCATTCTGCCTCGAAAATTTTGAATACATAGTGGAACTACTGTAAACTGGTGTAATGTAGATATTTTCGAGGCAGAATGAGAATATAATAAACCTTGAATACATAGTGGAACTACTGTAAACTGGTGTAATGTAGATATTTTCGAGGCAGAATGAGAATATAATAAACCTTGAATACATAGTGGAACTACTGTAAACTGGTGTAATGTAGATATTTTCGAGCAACTTTTGGGGCAATTTCTTTCGATCTAATAATTTATACCCTTCGTAGAGTCTGGCATTGACTTGTGATTAAGGTGCTGGACTCGAAATCTGAAGGTCGCGGGTTCGAATTCCCGTTACTGAACACGTTCGCCTTTTTAGCCGTGGGAGCATTATAATATGAAGGTCAAATCCAACGATTCATTGGTAAAAAGAGTAGCCCAAGAGTTGACTGTGGGTAGTGGTGACTAGCTGCTTTCCCTCTAGTCCATCACTGCTAAATTAGGGACGACTAGTGTAGCTTTGCTCAAAATTCAAAACAAAACGAACCAGTCCTTTGGAAGAAACCATACAACACTTTAGCAATGAAAGCAAATAAATTTAAAGAAGAGTTTAGTAATTTAGGAGGTGAGATATTATCTGTTCCAAATACTTATTCAAAAAGACTAACTTTCTGTTGACTGTGTGCGTGATCATACTCTGATGAAGATTTGGAAAGATTTCGAATTACATTTCCAGTGTATTATAATTCACCAACTGAGGGGCTTAACTCTTGGCTTAATTCTGGAAATATTTTGAAAATTTTGTTATTTCAAGTTCTGCTTAAATCCTATTCTAATAGAGCCACCACCATTTGCACACTACGTAGGGTTACCAGACGTCTCGGTTTTGCCGGGACAGTTCCTTTTTTAATAGTTTGTTCCAGTGTCCCTAGAAAAGTTCTCGGGACGCACAAAATGTCTCGATTTATGATATAGACATCAAATTGTCAGTCACATCGAATCGCAAATGTAATAGGCCTACTTGATTTGCTCATTGCTATAACACGTACTCTACCGCCAAACTCTCTCGAAAGTTCGGTCTATGCGTGGTGAGAACCCTAGGTCTACGCAGCATGTTTTTTAGTAAGTGGTACTGTAGTAGACTTATAGTCAAGATAGTGTCAAGATGCTGAAAAGAAAATGTGTTTTCCAGATACTTTGAAAGCAGATTTTTCTTTTAAAAGGCAAGTGAGTTGGATACAGTGGCGTAGATACAAAAGATGCTCCCACACACACATAAAAAGTAATTTGGCCCCTACATTTATTTCTCAAATTGTAGTTATGTTTCTGACTGACTGATATGATTAACTTAACAGAATGGTGAAACCAACCTTTAGTTCAAACAAATTAAATTGTATGTCTCTCCCCTTGTCGGCAATTCTTAAGTTTATCAGGCCTTTTGGTTACCCCCTCCCCCCTCGAAGTTACAGAGATATACTTTTGAGAAGTAGTTTAGACATAAATATGAAAATTCGTCATAACAACCAACATTTAAAAGATACACAGTTTTTACAAATGCCCATCGTGCATTACATGTTATTACGTTGACAGCAAAAGGTTAGGGTTAGTAATAGTACCCAACTATTTACAAAAACCAGAATCTCACTCAGACGAACATCCAAGTGTTTAATAGACATCAATATCTGCTCTTAGTGTTGTCAACCTTAAATAAAATAAACAGGTAGTAGGAAAGCAGAACATTCACGTGATCATAAATAGTATCCAAAATTGTCCTCCAAGTAGAGCTTGTGAAACTTAAATCTTCAAAGTTAAGGTTCAATCAGCACGACCATGACATTAAACACTTCATAACACTACTCCTTCCACCACAAACCAATCAGAAGAAAACAAGGTGAAAACAAATTAACCTGCTAACTTACAAATATCTCCATAAAAAGCGAGGGGATATTGTATTTTGTATAACGTTATTAATTTTTACTTCATTCATTAAAAGGTTATTATATTTCGAACATTGATTTGTCCTGCAGTTACATATGTTAACGATGAAGAGAAAAATTCACAACTAATAGTATCTTCCTCTTTATTGGTTGTTTATTTTGTCACAACCAGTGATATAACTATAAAAGATGGGCCCTCTGCATAAAAAAAAATTGGACCCCTACATTTACTTTCCTATAATTGTAGTTATGATTCTGGCTGATTGATATCATTAACTTTAAAAATAGTACAACCACACTTTAGTTTAAACAAATTAAATTGTATGTCTGAGCAATTCTTAAGTTCGTCAGGCCTTTTTGGCCATCTTTTGGATCGCCTTCCCCTCCAAAATTGCAGGGGCTGTCGGAGCATACCTACGCCTCTGGTCACAACGTTTTACCGGGTTTACCTGGCATCATCAGGTGAGATACAAGAACTGAGATTTTAAGATACGAGTTAATAAGATAAAATTCAAGCAGATTATAAAATCGAACTTGAAGTAGAAATTAAAAAACGCAGTGAATTAAGCTGCTTTCTATAGACTCATTTGGGTATGGGAAAATCACGTGGCGATTTGTTTGTCAAAGAACTGAAAAAAAAAAGTCTAATGTGTTTGTCATGAACAAGAATGCCGACGAACAAACGTTTCTCTTATAAAGTAATAACCAAAGACTTAACAATAAATTCTTAAATCAAAAACAGGAGATAGCAAATAAATATATTGCCTTAATCCTGTTATTTCCAGTAACGAAAATTGTACTTCATTGCTGCATAATTCACACTGACAACACCCAGTATCTGTGAAGTCCAAGTCTTGTATTTTGAGGGTTTCTGAATCTTCTCCAATTCTGTCTCATTTTCTACAGCATATATCAGGAATTTTTAAAAAGTGACTGTTAATCAAACGTTTTTCACAATAATCAGAAAGAACTGTGTAAATTACCCCTTCATATACTGTGGGCATCCAATATGTTCAGGGTCTTTTAGAATGTTAGAATAATTCTTTCTGATTAAAAAAAAATCAAATAACTTCTAGACCGCACTGTAGTTTAAGAAAAGCTTTGTTATTGTTAAAAGCTATACGTCAGAAGAACAGAAATCTTTTATAGTCAGTAAGAATACCCAACTGTTTACATGAATCAGAATAGTAGAGTATTGCAGAATTGCACAATGAAATATGGAAAGGTCACGACCTTCCCATTTGAGGCGCATGTCAACTAGCTGAGCAAGCCACATATAGTTTCCACGTCAGTACTACTAAATCCATAGGCACAGGCTATGGTAGATCGAAGCAAAATGGGAGAGTTCACACACATCTACTGTTTGTCTACAGTAACTTATAACCTTTATATATATATTGGTTTCCTGTCCTGACACTCTTTCATCGAATAAATCGTTTGCTTTATATCTTTAACTCTTATTCATGAAGTCCTGGTATGGCGTGGTGATTAGGGCACTTGAACTTGCAAACTACGGGTAGGGGATAGATACTAGATGTCAAACATGCTTGCTCTTTAAGACGTAGGGGATTATATTGATAAAGAATAGATAAAGAACTAAAGGTGGGTGCTGTTGTTCAAAATTAGCAGATAGGCTTATGAGCTTGCCATAAACACACAAACAAAGGTATTCATTAGTTAGATATTTTTACATTTTCACATTTGGTGTATGATGTATTATAATTACTTACTTATCTAAACATTTTCATTTCATAACACCGCCATTTTAATTGTTGTAGATTTAATCATTGGATTTGTTTGCAGATCTGCTGGAAACCAACGTTAGGAGTTATAAATAATATAATACGAATAGCAAGTGGAGTATATTGTTAAAAATCAAAATATTGAAACAATATCAAAATATCAGCTGCTCTTTTCTTGTTAAAACAGTTTACTTCTTCAAAAGAAAAACCTTGATGAATGTATAAAAGAGAAATAATTTCTTTAAAGTTATTATGAAATCTACGAAACAATCAACTTCAATGTATCAGGATTCTACAGACTATTGGTTTATACTTTACAAGTAAATGGAAATTATAGCTCGCAAAATGTTAATGGAAGGTAAAATGTGTGTTTTAAGGCAAAAATTATAACACACCAAACTGTAAACATGGAATAGTTCTGCAAAGGTTCTCACCATCTGACCACTCCATTTTTGTTTGTTTGTTTGTTTTTAATTATGCACAAAGCTACACAAAGCTACCAAAAATGAGTTATGCAGTGTTAAAAACTACACCAGGTCATTCATGAGTGTCGCGTGACACAAATAGGTCAAATGCAGGAGACATACAATTAAACTACTGGAGAATAAAAAACAGCTTGTTAAGGCTTTTAAATGTGGATAATAATAACTTTCAATCAGAGTAGCCTATGTGCGTAGAGGGTTTGTTTGTTTGTTTTGTAATTAAGCACAAAGCTACACAATAGGCTATCTGTGCTCTGCCCACCACGGGTATCGAAACCAGGTTTCTAGCATTGTAAGTCCGCAGACATACCGCTGTGTCACTAGGGGGCCTTCATTTTTGGAAATATCAGCAGTAACACCTAATCTCATAGGTCTATATAATCAGATTTTTTCAAAATGCGTATTAACAATACATTTCCCACCTATTCCAGTACGGTTGCAACCACAAACATTCTGTGACGTTGAGGTTCGAACATATTGCTGGCTAGAACAGGCAATGATAAAATACATAGCACAAAACTGAGATTTATTGTCCCAGAGACTCGTGAAGGGCACGCAGAGACAAGGTAGAAATGCAGTGGCTACTCAGATGGATATAATTGTTGTTTCAGTTATTTTAATAACCCTATCTCTCGTATACAATTGAACTGTAGGATTACTGTATATACTCTCAAACAAGGAGTTATGGCAGGTCAAAGATTTGTTTGTTTGTTGAATTTCGCTTAAAGCTATTCAAGGGTTATCTGTACTAGCTGTCCCTAGAAGATATAGACAAGAAGGGAATCAGCTAGTCAACACCACTGACCGCCAATTCTTGAGCGGCTCTTTACAAATGAAAAAGTGGAATTCTGTATTGAATTTTACGACCCGTAACGTGATTCGAACCCGCGAACCTCAAATTGCGAGTTGAGTGCCCTAACCACCAAGCAAAAGCATCTTTCTATATATTTTCTGACTAAAAGAAGAAAAAAGGAATGCAAAATATGTGGTATGGGAATATATCATATGTTACTTTTTTTCTGTAATATCAATCCTAATTCTAAATGTATTATTTATTTCTGAATATGTGCAAGTTAACAGAAAATAAATGAAACCAAAGAATGTTAAGATTTTCTCTTAATCAGCTTACCTCATAGCTTTCTATCACTTCATGTTTCACTCTCTTTTCCTGGCAAAACACTACGGGGCCTTCTACTAGACCATTGGGTGAACTCTGTCAACGAATGTCAAAATAAAGAATGACCAGTGATGCCACCAGGACAAAGAAACCAAGGTCTTTTTAAACTAACAACTGGATTTCAAGACAGCTCTCGGCTGATTCTCAATGTGTGCAGTTCTCCAGGATTTCATCCTGAGAGAAAGGAGCCTTAAGTGCTGCTATACACCGGTGCAGTGACAGTAAAGACTGGGTTAAGTAACAAGCACACACATTGCGTTTTTTTAACTTTAATAAATGTTCTTGTTATTGTATATTACAAATTGTACACAGTCTGTTTCTAGGAATAAGAAATTCAGTCGATATAAAATTAAGCATTATTCTGCACTAATCGTAAATTTTTGAACATTTTGTTAGGATTTATCTGGTAAAGCTCTGTAGTATAATCAGTTTCATTTGAGAACACCACAGAATGGATAAGGATCAGAGAAATGTTGGTGTCGTGACCCAAGATACAAGTTTATTGTGGATTTTGCCGATTTTTACTAAAGTGTGTACTTCTGGCATTAGCATTCTTGGAATGGATGAACTGCTGAGTTTATTAATCAATTTCGTCTATGGACCAGGTGAACTGAAGTTTAGTGGTAAGAGCATCCAGTGCTGGCCAGGACCCAAGGAACAGTGAGCTGCATGCGTTTATATGGGTGAGAAAGTCACAGTACCCCCATAGACAGAAGTGATATTTTACAGCTAACTGCAAATAAAGTCTAATGTATTGGTGACTTTTAATGCAGTTATTGGGTCCATGCATAAAATAGTCTATTTCCTATCTTAAAAGCTAGAAGAATCAGCTTCAGCATGTATCTGTTCAAGAGGAATAAGGTCCTGGGTGAGAAAATCATGGTACCCACATTTACCTAAGTGGTGTTTCACAGTCTACTACAAACAACATCTAATGCATCAATCCACACATGAAACAGTCTGTTTCTTACATAGAAAGCAAGCAGAATTAGCTCAGTTAGTTAGCTGTCTGAAAGGGAATAAATTTTCTGTGTTTTCTGGCGTTATGGATAGTTACTGTCCAGCTGGAACCTGGAATGGTTATGAGCAAGGTAAGCAAAGCGGAAGTAACCAGTGCTAGTGATAACAGTGGGACTATGTCCGTCCCATTACGTCCAAAAGTAAACACGAGTGTAAACAAATCTAAGATTGCTATTTGAGGATTGTGCTGACAGTCTAGACTGAATTCAGTGGAAACAACTCAGTGACTTGTTGGTGGAATAGGCTGATATATTTGTAGAAATAGATAGTAAGTCAAGTTAAACTGTATTCAATCAACATCACAAAATACATGCGATGGGCATCCAATTATACAACTGCAGTGCAAGCTTTCCTGGTGTACTTAGGGACCGAGATGTTAAAGAAAGTGTTTGGTCATCTCCAACAGATATTGTCAAAAAGAAGGGAGGCACACTCAGGTTCACTATTGATTTTATGCAGGTGAACACTGTACCATGCATTAGTGCTTTTCCACTATCACAAATAGATATTGGTAAGTTGAACTAGATGACAAAAGCAGACATAAAACTATTTTGTCACTCATGATGGCTTGTATGAAGTTTGCATTATGTAAGTTGGCATGGGCCAGATGCATCCACCTTTGAGAAATTAACTGAACTTACACTTAAAGTCTTACAATGGGAGAAATTCCTGATCGAAGTTGAAGACATATAATCTGGTCTTACATTCAAGTTTGCAGCTGAGAACCTGAAAATGGTGTTAAAATAGCTTAAAAAGTCAGGCTTGAAGCTGTAACTCAGAAAATGAAAGAAATGAAATTTCTTAGTAATAATTATGGGGAAAAGGAATATCCATGGATCCAGCTGAAATAGTAGTTGTGCAAGATTAGACTCAACTTATAATGAAATGAAAAATTTGCAGTTTTCTTGACTTCAGTCGTATTATTGACACTTAGGAGCCACCGATTTTATGATTGTCTCACATTAATTTGCTGTTTTTAAAGCTGAAATGCATTTCAAATGGAGCAATGAATGAAACAAACATTCTAGTCACTGAAATGTGTTTAATTAAGGCCATATTCATATTTGTCATATTCACGACATTATTGTGAATTACCAAAGCCAGCTGTAGCGGGATTAAAGAAGTGTTGTCGCAGGTGCAAGACGAGTCATCGTGTTTGAGAGTTGTACATTCACATCTCTGGGAGATAGCTACTGCATGACAAAGAAAAAACTACTTGCAGTTGTTGCCTTGTGAAGCACTCCCAACAGTACTGGTATGATAGAAAGTTCACTGTTTAAGTGAACCACGTGTCATTGAAACGGCTTCTGAACTTCAAAACCCCAAAGAGATTATAGTACACTGAATATCAGCATTGCAGGATTATGATTTACTCATACATTATCACCTAGGCCTGGAACATCGAAATGCAGATGGAGTACCTCACTGAAGGGTGAGATCACGTCTATTTGTTGAATAGCCACTGTGTGGAAGTTAAAATCAGTTTTACTGTAATGACAGACCATACAGTAGAAGGTTCCATTAATGAATTTTTTCCATGATTAAAGTTCCAGGAATGTTTGGGAAGGGTAACTGAAGTTTCCAGATCCAGCACGGGTACTTATTTCTGTACAATAATGTGAAATTTATCTGATGCAGACTGAGGAATGTAGAATGGATGCATGCATCCTATGGTACTTGTATAATCAGTTGCCTGTGCAAGAAGGTGTGATGTACCATTGTTAATCGCCAAGAATTGGTTTAAACCTATATTGCAGCTAGTGGTCCCCAAGGCTCTGAAGCTAAAACTTTCATGATTTTGCATAATGCAAAAACTGGTGGATACAAGTGTTATATGAACTTGTTCTAATGTTCGATGATGGTTCTTCATGCCCCATTCAAGTTGAGACATTGTGACAATCAGCATTGGTGTGAATACTGTACAGTGTACACCACACTGATAAAAAGTTGAGGATATCACAGTAAACTCCAACAACGAGTTGTTGGTTTTCCTCTATAGAGAATACCTCTGGATATCGCTGGTCCACTTCCAGATCGCTAAGTGGGCTCAGCTTGTCCACTGGTCGATACATCCACACATAGTCCATGATTTACGTGCTTGTGTAACACTGTACAGTTCAGTTTGTAGAAACTAAATAGATCAACTCATATTAGGGAATAAAATTTTTACAGGCTCCTGTTCATTGAAATGTGTAAAATGTTGGGTGCGATGAAGACACAAATTTCATCTTATCACCTCCTCTCTGGTGGTTTAGTAGAAAGGATGTCAAGCATATGCTCCTTAAGTCTGTTAACTCGGACCACAACGATGGAAGAGCATTTGCCTTATGTCATGATGGCATACCATACAACTGAACAAAGATAAATACATTGTTCACTGAATATATTCATGCTTGATTGAAAAGTTTTATTTCCAGTGAATGCCTTGTATGGTCCTCCACCTAGAGTGAATGTCGCATAGTATCCACAAAAATCTGTAAAGTGGTTGGGATCTGCACTAGCTGATGAGCCTGAATATATACGTCATCAGCTAAGAAAGGTTTTTAATGCATCTGATAAAAGCGCTATTATAAGACTAAGGAAGAAATATACCAAAGTGTAGAATGGGTGTAGCATTAGTATTTACCAGCAACACAGAAACATTTGACCCTAGTTGGACTGTACCTCGTCTTATTATCCAACAAATCAGCCCTTTAACGTATGAGATATAATAGTTAAAGAGTGAATGAAGAGATTTGACGAAGAGGAGGTAAGAGCTGATGGCAATTATTTGGCTATTTATTATGAGTAAGATGAGGAAACACCAGATCCTGAAGTGATACCCAGTTCCAATAGCTCATAGAGCCACCAGTATAGACCTCCCAAACACCATGGTTCCATCAAACCAGAGTAAAGTGGCTAGGATGGCCAGGAAATCAGTTGATTGGTGACTGAAAGGAAGTGTTGATCCCAGCTTTCTATACTATGAAGTGATGTTCACGGTACATTGTATATACTACATTGTGTGAGTTCCACTTGATTATCAAGCTATAAATAATGTTCACGGTACACTGTATGCACTACATGTATGAGTTCTGCTTGGTAATCAAGCTATCAAGTGATGTCCACCATAAGATTTCTACTTGATTATCAAGCCGTGAAGTGATGTTATTGATACAATGTATATACTACATTGTGTGATTTTCAACTATTGTTTTTCTGAGCTCATCGGTATGTGTAACAAAATGTACAGATTGTATATATTGTAACTTTAGCTAGTGAAGCAGTTAAAGTGGCTGGTGCAGTTGATTTAATGCCTAATGGACTGGCAGTTTGCATGACCAAAGATGATAGTTAGGTGCTCAAACATACAGTCGACTGAATTTCTATGAGGTAAAATGTCCAATGTTTCTCAAGAATCATTCAACTAATCCTGTAGAGTAGCGAAAACT
Organism: Limulus polyphemus; assembly: GCF_000517525.1. Taxonomy (NCBI): domain Eukaryota; kingdom Metazoa; phylum Arthropoda; class Merostomata; order Xiphosura; family Limulidae; genus Limulus; species Limulus polyphemus. Next base: position 26,227 of record NW_013669416.1, read on the forward strand.
AGAATTATTTAGTTGGAATTTCGAAAATTATAACTTATAGCCTGAGTTCAGCTGGGATCGATCGGAGATGTCGATTATGTGGAACCAGAAAAGGAAAATGCTCAAGTTTCATGGCTGTGTATAACTCAAGCTTCCATTAAACAAGAGGGAACCCTCAATAGCCGCGGCTGTAGATCTCAAATCGATCAAGAGATGGAGCTATGAGCTAAACGTTTGTACTTGAAAAAACTCAGAGCCATTCTATGAGCCGTTATGCCGTGGCGAAAAATGAGTTATGCAGTGTTAAAAACTACACCAGGTCATTCACGAGTGTCGCGTGACACAAATAGGTCAAATGCAGGAGACATACAATTAAACTACTGGAGAATAAAAAACAGCTTGTTAAGACTTTTAAATGTGGATAATAATAACTTCTAATCAGAGTAGCCTATGTACGTAGAGGGTTTGTTTGTTTGTTTTGTAATTAAGCACAAAGCTACACAATAGGCTATCTGTGCTCTGCCCACCACGGGTATCGAAACCCGGATTCTAGCGTTGAAAGTCCGCAGACATACTACCAGTAGTAGAGGGAAACTAAAAATCAACCATGCTAGTAGTATAGCTAACAAATACAATTTTCATACTTTTTTACTTATAAAGATAAGAATGCACTGTTTCCTCACTTGGGTACCTTCACTGTTAATATGTCACGAGAAGACGTTAACTGTGAGTACTAAACTGTGTAGTGTTATTTGAAAATACCTGATATTTTCATTAATATGCAAGAGAAAAGGTTTTAATTTTGACATTGAATTTTTGGCAGGCGTGAAGCCTCATAGAAAGATGAATATAACACGAAGAGTTTAGAGAGAAACCGAAATTTCACCTTGGTGTTTAGCGTGTATGAGAGAAAATACTGCTTTGCTTGTGATTTTTTTAGTACGAATAGTGCAGGATATTTTGGTTGCTTAGAATCGAAATATTTAAATGGATGAAATTCTCAGTGGCATACGAAATTCACGTCCAATAACTTAAACGTCATAACAAATACAAACTTGTACTCAGTGTTTAATTTAGTTGATAGAATCTGTTTTTTTTTGTTTGTTATGGATTTCGCGCAAAGCTACACGAAGACTATCTGCGCTAGCCGTCCCTAATTTTGCAGTGTAAGACTAGAGGGAAGGCAGCTAGTCATCACCACCCACCGCCAGTATTCGATAATGAAAAACTTACTAATAAGGCTTAGGTGATCATATAGGCTACTAACCATCACAATGGGG
>NW_013669416.1:27589-42304 GCF_000517525.1 Limulus polyphemus
CTCGACACACCAAACATGCTCGCTCTTTCAGCCGTGGGGGCGTTATTATGTGACGGTCAATCCCACAAATTATCAATGCTACTTCGTACCTAGTATTTTATAGGGAATTTTAAAATCGGATTTTTAATATTTTTATGCTGAATTTTTCATTTGATGTTAAATTATTCATTATATCATGTACTGTACTATTTTATCTTATGTCTGTTTGTTTTTGGAATTTTATGCAAAACTACTCGAGGGCTATCTGCGCTAGTCAACACCACCCACTACCAGCTTTTGGGCTGCTCTTTTTACCGATAGTAGGATTGACCGTCACAACGCTCTCCCAGCTAAAAAGACGAGCATGTTTGGTGAGGTGAATTCGAACCCATAATCCAAACATTGTGAGTCGAGCGCGCTAACCACCAGGCTGTGTCCAGGAAAAACTCACAATTCTTATAAGGACGAGCCAGCACTAGAACATCCCCTAAGCAAGCTTTGTGGTCAGTATATCTGATCGCATTCCTTGCACCATTCAAATTGCACTTCCAATTTCTTGAGAGCCGACACGATCTTCCGTTTTATAAGAAAAAACCAAGAAAACTGCAGATTTCTCACATTCTCATGGTTCGAGGCTACCTTAACTTGGTCTCCATCAATGAGACTGAAAACTTCACTTCCACTCTCATTTCAGTTTAAGTGTCAAATCTGCCTTTCATATATATTGGAATACCATCATCAGAATCTCAGACACACGCTTAAAAGTGTGGTCACACATCAAAGCGTCTATCCCATTGCAATCCTTTAAGTGTAAGCGTCATCAGAAACTCGAAAGCAGCTGGCGCATTACAGAGAACAAATGGCGTGACGTGCTAAAAGTAGTCTTAGCTATGCTTTCATTATCCAGATCGACTTTCTTGTATTTGGACACCAGCTCTAACATGTTATGCCAATGAGAACCTTCTAATATATCCAGTCACTCATCTGTTCATGGCACAGGGAGAGCGTCAACATGAACTATTGCAATAATCCATCAAATGTTCACACAGAATCTTGATGTGCTTTCCTTCTTCCTAACAATTAGTACTAGAGGTGAAGGCTGTAGGTGATTTTATTTGTGTTTATTTTTCTTGTTGTGTTTTTAACATTGTTTTCTGTTAAAGTAAATGTGTATCACTACGTTTTTCGTTTGTTCTTTCAGTCTTCTTTCTCTTCTGTTTCTTCAGTTTTACTTTTTGTGCTTGTAAATGTGAACTTGTTATTAGATTCTGTGTTAAAAAGTATATTTCATGTATGTGAGAGTTAAAGGAAAGTTAACATGCTTCTTGGCCATGTCACGAGTTTAAAGCTAATTGGTTTTTTTAATTAAAGTTAATTATCGGCATGAGTTAAACCTAAGTTAAGGAAGACAAGAAAGTGTGGTATAGGAGCACACCATAGGTTTCTTTCTTTCTGTAATATTGATGTTCACTCTAAATTTATTATTGAGTTCTGAATATGTGCATGTTAACATAAAACACTTGCCACTAGAGATCATGAAGTTTTTATTTTTATCAGATCAGCTTGACTTGTGGCTTTATTTTTCATTCTAGCATATCAGGTTTCACCTTCTTGGCCTGAAAAATGCTACAAGTCTTTCTACTACTCTCTTTAGTGAAACTTATCAATGAATGTCAAGAGAGAGAACGGCCAGTCATGTGGTGACGCCACCAGGACAAAGAAACTAAGGTTTCTTTCTAGCCAACGTTCGGATTTAAAGACACTCCTAGGCTGAATATCAACGTGTTCACATCTCCAGGATTGCAACCTAAGAGAATGAAGCCTGAAGGGCGAAACCTGATTTTGTAAAAACGACGATTGGAGTATGTAGCTAGTACACACGCGTTGTGTTTCTGACTTTTTGGGCTTAATGAATATTCTTCTCGTTGTGTCCAGTCTGTTTCGGGTTCATGGAGTTAAAGTCAGCGAGTATTAATTCAGCATTGTTCTACAACAACAATTGTTTTATCGAACTTTTTTATCAAGTGGACTTATCTAATGAACCTCTATAGTATTATATAAATCAGTTTCACCACAAAATGTTGAGCTATAGGTAGTAGAAACCATTTATGTAAAAAAATGCGAAACAAAAATATATTACTGACCCAATAAATTAGAAATTAATTCATGTTATCCTTAAATAACTTCAAATCCAAGCTGGGAATAGAAATCTAAAATCAAATATTTCATTAAGCTTAAATATTTCGCATTTTTCTATTTGTTAAAAATGCAGAGACTATATTTTGTTTATTTGTTTGAAGTTAAGCACAAAGCTACACAATGGGCTAACTGTGCTCTGCCCACCACCGGTATCGAAACTCGGTTTCTAGCGTTGTAAGTCCGCAGACATACCGCTGTGCCACTAGGGGGCGACTCTATTTTCATAACATGTACTTTTCATACATGCTTAACTTAAGAAATCGTTCAGCTTTAGCTAAAAAATACTTGTAAATTCTAGTAGCGCTCAAAAAATACGTGATCTAGATTCACTAGACACTGACATCAAAACTAGTTTGATGTAGATAACCATGTCATTATTGATTATTAATTTTTTCCCCCACCGTCTCCAGTAACCAACTGCCATACTCGTGAGAAAGTCCATTTGAAGGTTAGACAGTACCTTATCAAGAGTTAGAAAATTAAGTTGATATTTTGAAAAATTCAGAACAATTATCAAAATTCATTGATTCACTTTTATTTTTTAGGGCTTTCGACTAATCTTGGAGATCATGTTATTCTTAGTGTTTTTATTTAGAGATTATGTTTCCATTAATTTTGAAATTGGTTAGGATTTTCGCAGATCGAGATATTCTGTAACGAGATTTATACGTGCGTGTACGTATGTATGACAAATATAAGATTTTGTTATTAAAATTGTAGTATAATACGTAGACCAGCTTCAGTCTCGGCACTGAAAACTGGTTCAGGTTCAGTCACATTGTATAACCACTTTCACGCATTTTTGAAACCAGATTAAAATAACACTTGTTTGATAGATAGCTATTAAATACGGTCCTGATCAAAATGTTTGCATAGTGTTCAATATTGATGTTATTGCCTACATGCAGGGAGTAGTTACTAAGTAACAGAGAAGAGTAGCACATGATTGGATAAACACATACGAGTTGTTATTCTGCTCTGTATAAGTTGTTTTGAGCATTTGTTCGTGAAAACACACATACACACCTGTTTTGTATGAGAGGATGTGTTTTTGGTATAATCTTTTTTCGAAATAGATCAACACTTTGTTCAGACAGATTCTCTGTACATGGTGTCGGGTAATGCTTTGTCACGTGCCAGAAGATAAAAGGGCATCAAATTGTTTGACGGTCCAGAAATGGTATAAATCAAATGGACATTACCAGAACAGTAGGATACCCTCCTTCCAAATGTACTGTATTCAGAATCCTGAAACGTCATCGGACTACAGGAAACGTTGTTCCAGGAAAGTCTACCGGTAGACGCCAAAAACTACTTTCCGTGTTTTGATCAGTTTAAGATATCAAAGTCGAAATAAGTCCTGTAACGCCTTACGACAGGAATGACATGTACACATTTATTCCAGAGTATCCAGAAGAACAGTGAATAGGAGACTGACCACACAAGGTTATTTTACAAGAAGGGCTATCTGCAAACCGATATTAATCAGAATTCACTGAGGTCACCATGGTACTTGGGCAAGACAACATGCCAACTTACAGTTAGGACACTGGCGACATGTCATCTTTTCAGCTCAATCCTGTTTCCAGCTTGTTAAAGCTGATGGTAGGATTCGTGTTTCCTGTTTGCCTGGAGAATAGATGAGGGAAGACCATCTTTCACACATGGAACACACAGGCGCAATACATGTTTTGGTAGCGATTTATCATGATGGAATAACTGTTCTTCACATCCTCCAGGGAAACGTCAATGGCGCCTCATACAGGCATCACATGGAGACGATATTTCTGCCATATTCTAGAAGAAGGTTTGGGAATAACTTTGTATTCCAGGATGACACTGCCACTGTCCATAGTGTGTGTATTGTACAGGATTATCTCGACCAGGAGGACGTTACAAGATTGCCATTGCCAGCACAGTCTCCAGAGTGTAATCCCATTGAGTACTGTTGTGCAGAACTGAGGCGGAAAATTGCTCGTTATTGCTCAATATTTTGTCATTATATATGTTTTGGTAAAGTTTTGTTGTGATAGGTGAAATGCTGAAATATCCATCTTTCTATAGGTGTCTAATGAAATTGTTTGCTGTTCTAATAAGTCATTCATGATGTCCATAGAACCTTTGTCGTTATACAAATTACATATTGTAACGAATTTGTTATTATATATTTATTTTAATATCAACGTTTGTTTGGTTAAATTTATATTTAGAAACATACGTAGCTTATACTGTTAAATATGTATTGAAAAACTCCCGCCTATTATGCAAAGTTGTAGAAGATTCTCGAGAGTAAGAATCACAATGTATGTGTGTACGTAAATGCTTAAATCTGTATTGCTACGTAATCTGACTTTTCTAGAAGGCCTCCACACGCCTATAAATATAACCAACACGACGCGCCAAAAAAAAGCTCAAACATCACAAACCATTTAACTTCAGTGGATTCACATCGGACATTAATTTTTTACGAAAACATTACCTAACGTCATCGGTGGAAATTCAATCTATATTAGGCGTATGAACTGTGAAGACTACAGGGCTAGCTAGCTCGCTGTGAAGTGAATTATGTCTACGTCAACTCGAAATTAACTCGCTCATCATGAACGTCGATAAGGTATTAAGGAAGTTCCCGACTAGTAAGAAGACTTTATATTGCTTGTAAGTTTGTGAAACTTTTGTTTATAAATCATTGTTTGTAATAACTGTTATTGTAAGTTGTACTGTTGTGTGTGTATTAAAACGTATCTGATTTAAAAAATAAAGCTATGTGTATCAATCTTGTTGGCAAATATAATAAACTGACTATATATCGTCATATATTTAACTACTAAATTTAAATTTATCAGTTAAATAAATTTCAGGCCATTTGAAATTCTAATACGTAACAATATGTAGATGTTTAATATAACATGCATTTCTCAGTTTGACGGCATTAAATGTATTTATATTCCATCTTAATGATAATTATTTTATTTGTTGCAAAATTCGAAAACATTTTAGCCAAGACTCTACCTTAAAGAGTGATAGTCACAGCTCATTGTATAGATTGATGTCACATACGCCACATGATCAGACAGACCACTGTTCTTCAATGATTCAATAACAATAAGAGAAACCGATCAAATGGATCATTCTCCTGCCGTACACTTTTGACATCAGTCATCAGTTCAACAAACTGAAATATGTTTTGATTTATTACAATACACTTTACTTTGGTTCGTAAAATCACTGCTTTCATAAATACTCAGTAAAATTAGATATAAGTATGTTTCTAAGAGAGTAATATCAGTTTTATAAAGAAATAAGTTACCGAGTGTTCATTTTAATATCTGAAAGAAAAATGAAAGAAGCTCAAAATATACAAGACATCTGGATTTAGATTTTACGAAAAGTTAGTGAAAGTAATTTTTGTCTGTTCGTTAATTATCTATCTAAATTGCCACTTACCTGTACAAAATTCTGTAACTTCACTTTCAACACAGGCATGTTTCGCTCTACATTGTATGTACTTAAAAAACGGTGGGTAAGGTATCTTACTATAAAGCAAAGACTATTTTAAGAACAATAAAAACATTTAAAGATCTAATTAGACATTGTTTAAAGTAAGACCTATTTCACTAATAACTAATAACTGAACAATGTTATGTTATTGACCATTTTTATTTAGAAAATTGAAATGTTTTAAAGCTTGCTTGTTTTTCTAAGGCTGAGAATTTTCTTCATGACGTAAATGTGAAAGCAAAATTTGGTTTTGGGCTATTCTTCCGATTCTGCGGAAATGAAACAAAATATTATTTAAACGTATTATATTTTACTCTCAACAAACGGCAGAGTTGCTTGTTGACAGAAAAGGAAATTTGATCCTGTTGAGGGATGAGCTCATCAGCAGATCACGCAATAATTACGTAATAGGAGCAACATCTCCCACCTTCCCTATATGTCGGTATAGCACCTACTCACAATGTCTTGTATAGCCCGCTAAAAACTGCACATGGTATCTGACGGGTACAAGTGGGCCGTGTGCAAAATGCTAGAAATTGCGCCCTTACAAGTTTTCTGCTGTCACTTAGTGGACTAGTTGGAAGGTTTAAGTGTTGGGGGTTCTAGTTTGTTCACTTCCTTGTACTAGGCCTGTTTTATTCTATCACATCATACAACAGGTAAGAACTTAACTGTTATATAACAATTTAACATAGTACTCTTATTTTGAAAGAACTGTTAAATATTTGTGTTGAATTTAACAAGATATTTTCTTTTGTAATGATTATCTTAGTATTGCTGCCTCACAGTTATTAAGAAAATCTTATAATGATATGTGTAGGTGATGTATATTAATTAATTCATCATCTACAATTATTAACGAAAGATAATGATAACATATGATACAATCGACTTGTTTGTTCCATGCACTTACCACGTATACTCACGGTATAGGATGCATCAAACACAACGTTACCTTTTGAATTTGAACCACTGTTCCAGTGTACCAGTGTTCTTGAAGCAAATCGTCGAAGCTTGCATGCATAATCTACAAATGTTAAGAAGTATATCTTAAATTAGCCTTCTGCTAAGTCTGCTTTATATTCCAGCTTTTTTGTTTTATACGCGTCTTTCTCACTCAGGTTCTCTGTAAGTTGTTTTACCAAACTGCTTTCAGATTATATTCCTTGAAATGAGGCCAGCTCAGTCTCTATGTAAGGAACATTAACTTTAGTTACATATTATCTTTATACGCGTCTTTCTCACTCAGGTTCTCTGTAAGTTGTTTTACCAAACTGCTTTCAGATTATATTCCTTGAAATGAGGCCAGCTCAGTCTCTATGTAAGGAACATTAACTTTAGTTACATATCTTTATATATAAAGCAGTAGGTTCATAAAGCATATTTTCCATGCTATGTTGCCGAATATCATCAAAGCACGTAGTGGTATCTGTAACTCAACGTTTTATGTTCACATTTATTGCATATAAGACACATTAAAAGTTTTCTTAGACAATGCTAAGCTTTGGTTGTTTGCATTGATACAACTGTGTCCTTGTACAGGGTGGGTAAAATGTCTGGACTCCCCCTTACTTAAAGCTCATGATAACAGTTTAGTTTTTGCGTTTTAGTAACGATTATGGCAAATGAACGACATAAAACGACTTGAAATAAAGACTACCACTAACATGTTAAGGAGGATATCACATCGCACGTAGGGACGTATCATCCTATGTCATGAAAATGAAGGCCAACAGGCAGACATTTTGGATTATCAATCGAACATTTTATTAGTCTGTGTAAATATGTCAATACATTCTTTCTTTCATGTATACTATCTTTATTTAACGTCGGGGGAGGGGGTTGTCCAAACTTTTTGCTCATCGTGTAGAATCGACATTCGCATGTTTTATGCATTACCTTTTATCTAGCAACAAAATAACTGAAAAGGGCTAACTTATGCATACAAAAATGACATAATTATTAATTCTCGAACATTGTTTCATAATTCATAGATCTACCGATTTTATCAAACATAAAAATACTGAAATATAAAATTTGGTATGGAGAGGAAAAGTGAAATAAGTGCCTGTTAGCCATATTTAATAAAGAAAAGCATTGAAAGGGAAAATAAATAAAATGTATTAACTCTGTAGTTTACTGAAAAGGTTCATGCTTTTGTATCCTTCCGTTTATCTTTATCAAGCAATATTTAATTAGCTTTAATAATTGTGAATGGTCTGTTAATTATTTGAAATATCACCAAAATTTGTTATCCATTGAACTCTTTAGATACACAAGCCATTAGTGTCTAGCTAGACGATAACGTTTAATGAATAAATCACAAATGGTTCATCGCTGAGTAGTTTCAAGTTTGATGCTACTTCACAAACAATTAACTAGGAACCAATAGTGAACATTAAGGTAATTACATTTTGGTGAATGAGAATATAGCTTATATTAGTCTGGATGAAGCTGGTTCATTGTTCACTGAGACACACTTTTACAAGATATAACACATGCCACGCAAAGCTCTACTTAAAATATTTATAACGTAATTTGCCATGAAAGTCCTTTACCGTAACTGTGAAGTTGTCTACTTAGAGTAGAGGATAAATCTAAAGTCTGCCTAAACCACCAGTTTATTAACGACAGTTCATTTTTCATAACTACAAATATATATTCACATATAACCTAATATTGTGTTTCTGTGGCTGTTAAAATGGACTACACGTATTTTACACAGGGAGAACTAATCTACTCGGGTTTCTGTGCTGTTACAATTAAAATGGACTACACGTTTTTTACACAGGGAGAACTAATCTACTCGGACTTGTGTTTCTGTGGCTGTTACAATTAAAATGGACTACACGTATTTTACACATGGAGAACTAATCTACTCGAAACAATAGAGACAGATAAAAAACTGGTATTGAGGCTGGGAGAAAAACTAGCTTAGAAGATTTAACTAAAATCAGACAATTCTAAAACTTGTTCTTAGATCAGGATAATATTGCCATTACTGCTAAATAATGCATTTCTACCTTGTCTCTGCGTGCCCAGCACGAGTCTCTGGGACAATAAATCTCAGTTTTGTGCTATGTATTTTATCATTGCCTGTTCTAACCAGCAATATGTTCAAACCTCAACGTCACAGAATGTTTGTGGTTGCAACCGTACTGGAATAGGTGGGAAATGTATTGTTAATACGCATTTTGAAAAAATCTGATTTATAGACCTATGAGATTAGGTGTTACTGCTGATATTTCCAAAAATGGAGGCCCCTAGTGACACAGCGGTATGTCTCCGAACTTACAACGCTACAAACCTGGTTTCAATACCCGTGGTGGGCAGAGCACAGATAGCTCTTTGTGTAGCTTTGTGCTTAACTTCAAACAAACAAACAAATGCTAAATAAATTCATAAATCAAAAATGTATATGTGCAGTGCCATTAATGTAAATACACTGTTATTTTGTGTCAGTTTTTATTCATTCATCTTTTTTTAATGATTCTATTGAAATTGCTTAATAATAGTGAAAACAAATTATTTTATCAAATACAAAATAAAATTTAAAAATGGGAATAATTTTATGTGGTTTTTCCAATCTATACGGGTAATTTATTTTTCTCATGCTTTTTATTTGTATGTGTGTGTGGGGAGGATCACTACCTTTTGGCAATAATCTTAATATTTCATACAAAGATACGAAACCCGATAACCTGAGCACTTTCGAACGTACTCGAGTTATAGGGTTTCATATATTTTTGTTAAATTGATTTATTGAACCTACATGTTTTCTTAACATATTCGTTGGTAAAAGAGTAGCCCAAGAGTTGGCGGTGGGTGGTGATGACTAGCTGCCTTCCCTCTAGTCTTACACTGCTAAATTAGGGATGGCTAGCGCAGATAGCCCTCGTGTAGCTTTGCGCGAAATTCAAAAACAAACAAAAAAAACAAATTCTTAACATATTAATATTTCATAGGTGTTACAAAAAGAGAGGTCTACAGAAGAAGAGGTTTAAGATATTCGAATTATATAATTCATCCAAGACAACTCAATTTTTATAGTATAAATGAAATAATTACAATTTTTAGGAACCCTTGAATATTTAAATCAAAGGAAATATGGTATACAGCAAATTTCATTATAGTTAACGTCTAAATGTAAAACTGGTAAATATGAAAGAGTTTTGGGAATTCAGGAAACTTCTTTATGCTGTAATAACCTTTCAACAAGACAACAATAGAAGTTTTGTCAATTCATTTATCCATCGATCTTTAGTTTTTATCTAAATTATTGAAATATTACGTCAGTAATTATGTTTTTTAAGAAAACTAGGAAAAAAAACACTTGATTAGAAATAGTGAGCTATGCAAAGGGAAGTTCAAACCTTCTATATATACATACATAGATGTCTAAAATATATAAGAAACTAAGTTAAGGCAATTTCGGGTTATTGTCATTCACAGTCATGCATTTGAAGAGTAGCTTATCTTTACAGCCTTTTTGTTTCTTTGCAGAACACCAGGGTACAGCTACACATCGATTAATGCATGTATTTATAGTTGTATCTAGCTAAATATCATCTTCTGAAATTATTTAATAGTTACATAACTTTAAATGCTATTAACGTGATATTCCTAACTAAGTTTGGTTATGTAACACGAAATAAATCTCAGTCAAACAAACTATAATTAGTCAATGGAGCTACAGTCTTCTTCAAGAAGATGACACAGATAACGTAAAAAAAAACAACAACAAACAACAGAAAAACAGAGGATGTGTAGCCCTACTATAGAAAGCAATGGGATCATATAATACAAAACAAGTTTTTTCTTTAGGTACGTCTTATAGATATCTATTAAATGTACTGGCCTTTTAAACTGTTCCTTTTAAAACTTTACGTACATTTCTGACATCTAAAGAATCCACATGCTGATCTTTTAGAGATTTGCTTAAGTAGAGATCTTAATACAAAAATATAGATTAATCAGAACGTAATATTAAGTAAAGTAAGACATGACTGCATCGTCAACAACATTTTGACAGAAAATTTGCTATTATAGCTCGATTGAAATGCACTACTCCATCATTTAACCTTCAATTATATTCCACGTGTTAGCATGTGGCTTGATTTGAAGACAAAGAAGTTTATATGGTCAAATTTAATTTTGTTAATTTTAGTATTGATTATTTAAAAAAAAATTGTAATTAGAAGTTGATTGAGCAATGTCAAAATATGGTTTAGTTATGAATTAAGACTTACCCGCAAAAAATAAAAAAAATGGTTTTCTTTGTACATTGTCCCCAGTGGTCCAGCTGTAAGTTTACAGATTTACAACGTTAAAATCTGGGGTTATTCTCCCTGATGGACAGAGCACAAATAGTCTATTGTGTTCCTTTGCGTTAAAACAAATAAATTTACCCTTTTTTATTAATGCTGAAATTTAACTTTAGTTTGTATAAAGTGTTAATAAAAATAAAGTATATTTTAGGACTTGATCTGGTGCAGTCTGTTTAAACATGGATTTAAAAAAATTGTGATAGAAACAATTCAACATGAAATATGTTACTTGAAATATTGAGCAAGTTTGTTTATTAAATTTTGCGCATAGCTACTGAGGGCTATCTTCACTAGCCGTCCCTAGCTTAGAAATGTTAGACAGCTAGGCAACACCACCCATCTCCAACTCCGAAAAAAAAGAAAATATTACAAACAGGACCAGTTTAAGTTATATTAGCCGAACTGCGCTTGTTTATGTTTAGTTCCTGAGTGTGCCAAGGATTAGCGTGTTACTGTGAATCTCCTTTTTTTCTAGCTGTCTTTGGTACGTTCCTCCTGCTAATTTTAGATATACATTTTCACTAATTCCTTTTTTGGCGCGGTAAGTTTTCTTAGCGTAGTTTCAAGACCGCAGTTCGAAAAAACACTTAACTAAAATGGAACGAATATTTTTAGAATGTATAATTTCGTTTTCTTTAACAACCGTAAATAATGAAGCTTTGAAAGTAAATACGTTTTCGGTTGAAATAAAAACTTCATGTTAAACTATTTCGTGGATATCAGAATATTACATTTCATGGTAACAAACAGAATGGCTAAACTTTAAACTATTTCGTGGATATCAGAATATTACATTTCATGGTAACAAACAGAATGGCTAAACTTTAAACTATTTCGTGGATATCAGAATATTACATTTCATGGTAACAAACAGAATGGCTAAACTTTAAACTATTTCGTGGATATCAGAATATTACATTTCATGGTAACAAACAGAAAGGCTAAACTTTAAACTATTTCGTGGATATCAGAATATTACATTTCATGGTAACAAACAGAAAGGCTAAACTTTAAACTATTTCGTGGATATCAGAATATTACATTTCATGGTAACAAACAGAATGGCTAAACTTTCATTTGCTTTTACATAATGTTGACAGTGGTTTCGATTTCATTTTAAATATTATTCTTAATTTATCATGAGAATAAAAAGTAATTTACAGGTTCTTTTCTTCAAAATAATTTGCTCATATTGTTATTTTTCTGAAACTACAAAATGTTTACGTTGTTGGGAAACACAAATATTTATGTTCAAATTGATTTTATTTAGTTCTAAAAAGACAGAACACGAAAATTTTGTTGTCTCGGTGTATAATAGATGTAAAAGGAATATTATAAAACACTTAATTAAACATTTCTTGCAAGAATACAACAACAAGAACAACAAAATATGCACTGCGCTCATCACCTCTTATAAACAGGATTTATAAGACATAAATACTTGTTAAAAATTCTTTATCGCCTTGGAGTAGCAGTCACATACGTAAAAGAAACAGTATTTCCAACTAATCATTTTTCAACATCAATGACAATTTTAAGCGCTTATACCTCTAGTTGCAACGATGTTCATATCTCTCTGGTCTTTTTGTTGTTGTTTTACAAGTAACTGATCATCTTAATAAAGGTTATGTTTTCTATTCATATGATCGTATATATGAACAATATTACAATTTCAGTTTTGAAAATTGTTCAGTATTTTGATTATTCCACTCTTATAGACACACAGCATTACTTTACTGAATAAAATATTCCAAAAAAAGGTTCGTGTTTTCCTCACGTCAGGTAATAGAGGCGAAGCCATAAAGTTAATATGCCTCAAATATTTTAACTTCATTAATATTACCTATCTTCTTTGAGTTTCACATGAAGAAAACAATGTCATTTTTGTTAATTATTTTCTTTATTTTTTTTTCCAGATAGCTCATCATAATGCCTTTCAAACCTGTTGAACAGCCAAAATGCCCAAAATGTAGCAAATCCGTTTATGCTGCCGAAGAGATGTTGGCAGCTGGCCAAAAATGGCATAAGAATTGCTTCAAATGTGGTAAGTGTTTTTAACTATTAAGACTTTTAATTAATATAAACACTTTACGATAGAGAGTTTAAAAGAGTTGGGATACTTTTACAAAAGTACATTTATAATTGAATAGACAGGATTTTTTTAACAGCTCTATAGTTTAAAAAAAATAAAATTTAAGCAATTTACGATACCAGTTCTTAGAAAATTTGACTCCCCATCCTGCTATATTTATACTCATTGTTTATTCGCCAACGAGAGAATGCTGTTGCTTGCCACAGTGACATTTTACTAAAAGCTAAAATCTAGTTTAAAATGGTTTTTGTACTGGTACTTTATCAAGGTGTTCAGTCTAACGCGCCAAGTGCTGAGATTATTACAAAACCTACCTATTCTAGAAAGGTTGTTGCCAATAGAAACATTTTCTTAATAAACATTTCATTTCTCATTATTACAAAATGGAAAGGCACAAAGCTACACAATGGGCTAACTGAGCAGTGTCCAGCACGAGTATCGAAACTCGGTTTTTAGCGTTATGAGTTACCGCTGTGCCACTGAAGGGTCCTTTGGTTAAGAATTATAAGGTTATGAGTAGCTTTAACAAAATTATTGACTTTTGTTGAGAAAAGAAATTAAGTCCGCTTCAGGGGGAATATGAAATATTTAATTTCTTAAAACATTTCAAGGATTTTCGTTTTTGCTACAAAATGATAATATAAAGAGTAACAATTGTACTCAGAGTACGAAATAGTAGTGTTATTATAAGAATGCTACGGTCAGTAACATTTAGTTTTCAGTTTAGTGCGACTACGATGAGATGATGTATTTAAACCTTTTATTGCTGAATGAACAGTTATAAAAAACTGACTACAGATGTTCCTTTTTTCCCACATTACTTTTACTTTACACATCACGGCTCGAAATCAGAGGTGTGTGTAAAAAATAGCCACAGAGTTGGTTCTGTTACTTGTCGTAATGAATACAGCTTACTTACTACTAGACTACACAGTAAAGTGACTGATTTTCTTGCGTTGATCCCTATCTGGTACTTCAGTCATAACTAATGCTTTTGAAACAACTGTTGAATTACACGTTTGTAATGAAATAAACCGTTGGGTTTATGTATTGATAACTTTATGGCAAACTTTATACTCGAGTAGTTATGTTAGTTCCTTTCAAAAACTTAATTTTTTTTTTACAAACAAAAGTTGGACAATAAGAGTGAAGTGTACGCTTTCAACTAACTTTTAATTTTTTTCTTTCATCCTGTAGATTCAAAAGTTCCTAACCACTTCCCCATTTTTTCTGTTTTCTGAATAGGCCTTTGTCACAAGAGTTTGGATAGCACAAATGCCACAGAACACGGTGGAGAACTTTACTGCAAACAGTGCTACGGTAGGAAGTTCGGACCCAAGGGCTATGGTTTCGGACAGGGGGCGGGAACTTTGAGTATGGATACAGGTGCACATTTAGGAAACACTGCAACAGCAATGAGGTAGATCATATAAAATACTAAACAGATAATTCCTGTAAAACAATGAGGCAAATGTGGCGTGTTTGTCTGGGTAATAAAATTACGAAATAAATCTCCAAAGGCTAATCTGATATATATATGTGTGTGTGTACACTGAGTGGTCACAAGTAAATAGACACCTAATGTTTCGTCATTTAACTGATTTATACTAACTAATT